>NC_139941.1:55713338-55773338 GCF_963454915.1 Gymnoscopelus microlampas
AGTCATCTCAAACGTCATGAGAGAACTCATAGAGAAGAGAAGACCTACCACTGTGACCAGTGTGGGAAACGGTTCAGCACGAGCAGTGTGCTCAAACTTCACCAGAGAATTCATACAGGAGAGAAGCCCTACACCTGTGACCAGTGTGGGACCAGTTTCAGCACGAACAGTCGTCTGAAACAACACCAGAGAATTCATACAGGACAGAAGCCCTACCACTGTGACCAGTGTGGGAAACGGTTCACCCAGAGCAGTCATCTAAAAATACACCAGAGAACTCATACAGGACAGAAGCCCTTCACCTGTGACCAGTGTAGGAAAGGGTTCAGCCAGAGCAGTCATCTCAAAATACACCAGAGAATTCATACAGGAGAGAAGCCCTACACATGTGACCAGTGTGGGAAACGGTTCAACGATAGACGTAATCTCCGACTTCACCAGAGAATTCATACAGGACAGAAGCCCTACCACTGTGACCAGTGTGGGAAACGGTTCAAAACGAGCAGTGAGCTCAAAACTCACCAGAGATTTCATACAGGAGAGAAGCCCTTCACCTGTGACCTGTGTGGGAAACGGTTCAGCCAGAGCAGTAATCTCAAACGTCACCAGAGAATTCATACAGGAGAAAAGCCCTACCACTGTGACCAGTGTGGGAAACGGTTCAGCCACAGAGGTTCTCTCAAAAGTCACCAGAGAATTCACCAGATAATTCAAACAGGACAGAAGCCCTACCACTGTGACCAGTGTGGTAAACGGTTCAGCACGAGCAGTGAGCTCAAAACACACCAGAGAATTCATACAGGAGAGAAGCCCTACCACTGTGACCAGTGTGGAACAAGGTTCAGCAAGAGCTGTACTCTGAAACGACACCAGAGAATTCATACAGGAGAGAAGCCCTACCACTGTGACCAGTGTGGAACAAGGTTCAGCACGAACGGTACTCTGAAACAACACCAGAGAATTCATACAGGACAGAAGCCCTACTACTGTGACCAGTGTGGGAAACGGTTCACCCAGAGCAGTGAGCTCAAAATACACCAGAGAAATCATACAGGAGAGAAGCCCTACCACTGTGACCAGTGTGGTAAATGGTTCAGCCAGAGTACTAATCTCAAAACTCACCAGAGAATTCATACAGGAGAGAAGGCCTACCACTGTGATCAGTGTGGTAAACGGTTCACCCAGAGCAGTGAGCTCAAAATACACCAGAGAAATCATACAGGAGAGAAGCCCTACCACTGTGACCAGTGTGGGAAACGGTTCAAAACGAGCAGTGAGCTCAAAAGTCACCAGAGAATTCATACAGGAGAGAAGCCATACCACTGTGACCAGTGTGGGAAACGGTTCAGCCACAGATTATATCTCCAACAACACCAGAGAATCCATACAGGAGAGAAGCCCTACCAATGTGACCAGTGTGGGAAATCGTTCATCCAGAGCAGTGAGCTCAAAACTCACCAGAGAATTCATACAGGAGAGAAGCCCTTCCACTGTGATCAGTGTGGGAAACGGTTCAGCCAGAGCAGTAATCTCAAAAGTCATGAGAGAACTCATAGAGGAGAGAAGACCTGAACTACCACTGACAGTTGGAGATTTTGAGTAAAAAGCTTCTCTGAAAGTCTCACCACAATATCACATTGTAAGATATTTTGGACAATGTAGTGGTGCACACACACTTATGATAGAACACGCGTGCGCACATGCACACGCACGCACGCACACACACACACACACACACACACACACACACACACACACACACACACACACACACACACACACACACACACCTCAATATATCTCCCCGCTGAAGAACAAAGATCTCTTGGAATTCCTTGAATATTCTAGGCTACCACCCAAAGTACTCATTTAATTACCCTTTTCTTTATTATATCATAACTTTCAGCGATAGCAGTGGGTTAAAGTTAACATGGAAATGTCATGATCATAGAATGATGATGAAACTTTGGTCGTTAAAGTCAGGTGTAGTTGTGGAAAAGCAGTGGTGTAAAGTACCTTAAACGTAAAGTAGGCCTCCATGTACTAAAGTACTATACTTTTTGAGGTTGTTTTTATTTTTTTACTGGAATATTTTAAATGTTCAATACTTTTACTCCATTACATCTCAGAGGCAATTATTGTACTTTTACACCACTGCAATTATTTGAAACTTTATATAATAGTTGCTTTAGAGATTTGAATTCTTATTACAAAAAAACACTTCAGCCCTAGATGTACTTAGGCTATTTGAAAACAGCCTACAAGTAACGTAGTGTATTACAGTTTATTTCCTTATTGGCTTCCAAAGTTAGTGGGAGGGGCCCAATGTGAGTCACAAGTTGAGGGTCCGCTACTCAATGCAGAGCCAAAAGCCATTTTATTATTGATTATATATATGTGTGTGTGTGTGTGTGTGTGTGTGTATATATATATATATATATATGTCACAGGTAGATTGGCATTCCAGGTCGAATGGAAGTGGAGCGCTTGTTTTTAGGCTCGGTGCGGGGCTGCGATGCCAGGAGGACGGCGACGAGGATAACATGGATGTATATACATACCAGCTTCAGTGGCGCACTTCGATAATCATTAGACTCCCCATCCACTACCAGTGGAAGTCTGGGTTTGACTACCGCTTAGGACATTACTTTTTCAAACAACCGCGGACTACTTTTGTTCGCCGATAAAGTATAGTTCTGGACCATGACGGAGGCGCGCCGAATCAGTGCCGTTCGAGTTATGTACCGATAGGGACAGAATCGTAAATGATGTTGTGGGGACTGCATTTGCCCCTCTATGGTTTGCCCCATTGAACTGCCACTCGCTGCACTAACATAGCCCGCCAGCCCGCCCCCTCAGGCTCGCCCCCTTGTGTGCGCGCGTGCGTGCGTGTGTGTGTGTGTGTGCGCGCATGCATGTGTGCGTGCTCGTTTGTGTTGTGCGCGTGTGCGGTGTGGGACTGGCTTTTATTGCCCTCTAGTGGTTCTACAGAAATGCCTGGTGGGCGGACGGGCGGTGAAAATAAGCGCTTCTTTTCCATTCTACCTGGAATCTACCTGTAATATATACTGCTCAAAAAAATAAAGGGAACACTTTGATCCCTTAATTCTGTGTACATACTGCTAAGGAAAAAACTCAAAAGAATTAAGGGATCAAAGTGTTCCCTTTATTTTTTTGAGCAGTGTGTGTGTGTATATATATATATATATATATTTTTATTTTTATTTTTTTTTTATTTTATTTTTTTTCCATTTAGCTGATTACAACTTTGTCATGCTGAAGGGAGAAGTTTGTCCTGAGGGCTTTCTGCCAGAAAGGGGGTGTGGCCCCCTTTCTTTAGATTTAAAGAAAGGCTAAAATGTCCAGCACTGAGCTTAGACTGAAGGGCTAGACGTCACCACAGCAATAGCTGGTTGTGTTTTCATCACACACATCCAGTGCACCCTTACAGGAGAGCGTGCTGCGTGCACCAGGGCTTTGTGACTATCTACACTACAGTGTATGAGATGTGCATGAGATGAGCACGACAGTGTCCGCACGTTAGTTTCACAGGACTTTGTCTGTGCGGGCCGATATATTATAACTCTATGGTGCGGGGGCTGAGCCACTCACTGCCTCTCACTGTGGCAGCGGTGGCCTAGTGGTTAGAGGGGCGGCCTTGATACCGGAAGGTCCCTAGTTCGATTCCCCAATTCATCACATCAATCATGAATCACCGCTGAATAGCCCTTGAGCAAGGCTTCCATGCAGGGTCCGGCTGGAAACAAGCTTCGTGCTTAGTCCGACACCCTGGGTAAACAACAAACTTTGCTTTGCTTTACTGCAAATGGATTATTAAACATAAACGACGTGTGAAAACAAGAACGCTGCAAACAGCTCATAAAGCCTTCTGTGTGAAAAGCTTTACTGCTTACGTTGGTTTCGCCAATATGCTACCGACGGTAGTTTATTGAATGATCAGTGGTCAGCAAAGCTTAGTATGTTCATCAAGTCAGACCAACGTAAATCTTTTTACTTCCGGTCAATGGGCTTCACAATAAGAGTACTTTTGGCAACTTAGAGGACAATCTGTGTTTGGCTTCCGGTCGCTGGACTTCAAAACAAACTAAAAGCACTTTTAAGTATAGGAAAGAAGTATTTGACTTGTGGTCGGTGGAATGTATAATAAGAACACAGTTGACCTGTAATATGCTGTTTTTGAAGAATGAGTTTTCACTGTTGCTACAAAAATATTGTAAAAATGTGTGAACCCATAGCAGGCCTAGAAACATCCGACTGTGAGAATGAAGGAGTTTATTGTTATTGTTAGGGATCGTTATTAGTGACCAACTGACCAGACCCCAGGAACGTTTTAACAGAGTAGAAGTCATTTCCTGTGTTCTGGTGAATTTTGGGAGTTTGATACTTTTATGAGGCTTTGCTTTACTGGCATTGGAAAATGATGGGTACATCATCCATTAAAGTAGGCCTTACAGATATTGATTTGATGGATGGCAGCCCTGACCCATAGTCAAATACAGTATAGATCATTGGTTCTCAAACTTTTTCATGTTTAGGACCCCCAAATGAATATGTATTTGGCCACGAACCCCCATATGAAAATATTTAGTGCCAACTGACCACCATAAAAGATTAGTTGTTTGTGTAACATTTATTTCAAGATAATAAAAAAAAACAATACAAATACAATAGCTGATCTACAAGCTCACAGTTTTTCGCGTTGTGAGCTATTTTCAAACAGCCGATGTACAGGGTTAAAGGGGAAATCCACCCATTTTCAATATTTAACTATGTCATTAATATAGCATAAAGGAGTTGTGTGGAAATAAGAAAAAAGGTCCCCCCTTTCTGTGTTGCCTTGAACTGGAGGATTGATTTTGGGTTTAACATTGCAAATTACAACATGATGAGTCATCATGTTGTAATTTGCAATGTTAAACCCAAAATCAATCTTTTGATTTTGGGTTTAACATTTTTTGGGGAACTTTTTTCTTATTTCCACACAACTCCTTTATGCTATATTAATGACATAGTTAAATATTGAAAATGGGTGGATTTCCCCTTTAAGTAGTTTAACTGGTTTTGATACCAAACACAATGTTAAATAAATGCGATTAACGATAGCATAATATAGTTGTATTTCATCAGCACACCAACTCCAACTCGTCAATATTTTGAGGGCAATTATTTAATGAATCAAAAAGTTTTGCACCACCCTGGGCTCCCGCTAGCTAGGCTAACCTTTTTCCTGCAGGAAACCCTGGTTAGGCGTGTTTTTCGATAGACAGACAGACAGACAGACAGACAGACAGACAGACAGACAGACAGATAAACTGCAGTAGACATGAAATACAGGTCATATCCATACCAATGGTGTGTTATAAAACATGGTTTTGAAAGGGGGTTTGGTCATCTTTCTTCAGATTTATCCCAAGATCATGAGTTCAAATCCATTTTCTTCCCTTTTCTTTTTTCAAGGCAAATCCCAATAAATGTATTGTACTTGTATGTAGAATGTAATGTAGGTACTTCATTATGTTTTCCTTTGTACCTAGACTTGTTTGTATTTGTTGATGACACGTATTCATATTCTATGATATGTGGATTAATTGAATACATAGGACCACAAGGGAAACAAGTCCCCAGGATCCTTTTAGCCTAAATGTCTTACTGTACCTCTGTGCTGTTTACATTTATGACTATAATAAAGTATTCAATACTTCAATCAATGTCCATATTCTGCTATAATGATGATACAGATGGCATATAGTCATTATGTTGACCATATTGACCACATCCATACTGTAGCAGATAAACTAGAACAACATGAATAATACTGTTGGGTTTTATGCTATTTGATTCTTATTTAGACTTATATTTCACCTGTTTCACTCATCTAGGTGAGATATAGTTTATTTATAGGTGGATGGGACTCCCTAGTGGTTGTTAGGGGTTGTTTGACAATAAACAAGAAAAAAAAACATTTGTAATGGCAGCCTTTATTTACTATTACAATGTAGGCATTTAGCAGACAATCTTATAGAGTGACTTACAGTAAACAAGGTAAACACATACATAGAATACAGAGACAGTGTAGTGGCTCAGTAAACTAGGATCACAGGTAAACCAATGCATCCGTGTCATTTTAGATTTATTTGGCTATTCAAAAATAGCAGATCTACAAGCTCATAGATGCTATGAGCTTGTAGATCTGCGATTTTTTTGTTGTTGCAAATCTTTGAATATATCTATACTTTTAAAGCGAACATTTGAAACTAAAATCTTTGCTTCTGGGGGGTCCCTGGAACAAAACATTTTGAGATGGGGGTCCACGGCCAAATCCATATCTAAAAATGATTTCTAAATCCTAACAGTATGTTGCTATATCAGTGGTGCTCCAACTTTTCCACGTGAAGGACCCCCCAAAATAATATGCATTTGGCCGCGGACCCCCATCTCAAAATATGTTGTTTCAGGGACCCCCCCAGAAGCACAGTTAAACATGTTCGCTTTAAAACATACATAGGCCTGATATATTCAAAGATTTGCAAAAATGTTCCACAATTTTTCAAAAAACAGAAGATCTACAAGCTCATAGCGCGGGCAGGTGCTATGAGCTTGTATATCTGCTATTTTTTAATGGCCAAAAGGAATCTTAAAATGACACAGATGTGTTCCCGGTCTTAATGGATTAAGAGCCATGTTTCTATGTTCTTGATAGTCAGTGTGTCATACCAACATTACATTCAATCATGACACCATATCAAAATGATAATATTTCAAACACAATTTAGATTTTCCATTCATATCAACCTCACTGTTTTCCACTTCTTTTGAAATATTGACTTTCACATCAGGACATACACATTTAATATGTTGATAAGATAACTGAGGGAACACTGGATTTATTGACTACTTCCACTTGCTCTATTCATTTTATCCACAGGAGGGCGACACAGGCCATTGAATAAAATACACTATTAGTTCCAATGGATTTAGATCAACGTTATGTTTCAAACCCATGCAGTCAGTCAGTGATAGCCTGGTTTCAGACAAATCTGCCATTGCAAAAATAAATGATCTACGCAGTGATATTAGTCTGGCCACACCAGGCTAGTTAGTTAGTTAGTGAGTTAGTCAGTATGTTTGTTAGTTAGTAAGTTAGTTAGTCAATATGTTAGTAAGTTTGTCTGTTTGTTTGTTAGTTAGTTAGTTTCGGGAACAACATTGGTACCTCTAAAGCAGTGTTCCCCAAACTGGGGGGTCCCCAGATGATTAGCTCAATGGGCAACATTGTTTACTCCCTCAACAGTAAACAAACCAACATACGGTATAACAGGCTATCTGCGTATTTTAAATGTTACAATTTAATGACCTTTGAGAATAAAACAAAATTGGCCAAATTGTCAAATATTACGTAAGGAGGCAAACACTGCGAAAATTAGCCGATCTACAAGCTACAACGCCTCGCACTGCGAGGCGTTGTGAGCTTGTAGATCGGCTATTTTCGCAATATTTATCCGTGGAACAGAGTCTAAACTAAACGTAATGCCTACAAGTCCAAGTGCTGGTCAGGGTGGGGGGGTCCCCCAGTTCAGATGTGATTATTTTGGGGGGTACCTGTAAATTACTACACGTATAAATACACTTTTAACCTAAATGTAACCATCAGGACACCGCAGGGACTTGAACCCCGTCCTAGTGAACCAGGCAAGGAGTGCCATACCAGTGTCTTTTACCTCTTTGACTCATTTACAGGCAGTGGGGGAAACATTACTCAATTGCTTTACTTAAGTAAATCAACACTGCAACGTAGAAATACTCTGTTGAAAGTAAAAGTCCGGAATTCAAAATTTACTAAAGTACCAAAAGTAGAAAGTACTCATTATGCAGAATGTCCGATTTCACAAAGTTTTCAAATGTATAAAATGCATAAAGAATCTTTTGAAAATAGCAGATCTACAAGCTCACAATGCGTCGCATCGCAACAAATTGTGAGCTTGTAGATCTGCCATTTTCAAATGAACGAAAGGCATTAATTCTCCACACAACGGTGTTTAACCGAGAGAGTCCATCCAGATAACAGCTGACAAAAGAAAATATTATACATTATCCAAGCTATTATTAAAGGGACACTTCGCCGATTTTGATAAAAATCCTATTTTCATTAAGTCTAGGACCCCATAAACATGATCCTGGTGTGTTTTTTGTGTTGTATCTGTGTTTTTAGATTTTTGATCCGTGAGACACGGCTGAAAGCGTCAAAAGACGTTTTCAGGCGCTCCTCACCTTATGTCCGCACTACATACTGCAGGTGACTACAGGTGTAGTTCAAACCCAAACCAACCCCCATGGTTCAAAGGACCGGCCCCTGAGGGTGTCTCCCAAACATTTCGTCCACCCTTCTTTCCCCACTCGGACACTCCCATTAGCTACCTCACATGCACATTGCACAATCATAGCGTCTCCAAACATATGAAAGTCTGACCAATCCATGGAGGAAGATGACTGTTTTTACGTTATCTCGGAGTCAGAAATACAGCAGGGTTACTTATTTGAACCCGAGTACACCGAAGAACAACCGCAGCTCGGGGACAAGGGCAGCAGCTGCAGCAGACGAAGAGCAGCAACAACGCGTCTGGGATGATTCTTGGTGGAACATACACAGTAGCCTGTCCTATCCTATTCATGAGGGACACAACGTGAGTGCTGGCATCAATCTTTTATTATCGCATTTGTGGAGCCGTGGCGTGCATATGTAAAGTGTGTTATTGTTTACTTTGACTGTAGCCCTGAAACATGACGGTCATGGCGGAACTTCAACCTGGTTTTGTCACTTTTTCAATTTACAGCCTGTTCATCTACATAAACGGTCAGATTTCAAATATAAAAGTTCTTACCCCGTTGCCACGGATGTTACAATTGCAATCGGGTGGGTCTAAGTACCCGTATGTCTTCCGTATTGTTCAATAAAAAACATTTAAATCCGAACAGTGGCCATTTTCTCATAGATGTATAATGTATCAGAGTGCAATACACATCCCAACCGATAGGGTCGCGTAATTGAAAGCAAGAGGAGAAAATGGCCACCGATTGGATTAAAATGCTTTTTATTAAACAATACGGAAGATACTGGTGCTGATGTGCCGTAACTGACCTGTCACTCTTGGTTCAATGAACCCTAAAGTCCAGTTTATAGACGACATACACAGAAATTACCGTTCACATGCGCAAGGCATCTTTATTGACAAACAAGGGAGACTCCCTTTATACTATGTGAATAAAAGAACAGCAAATTAATGATATTAAAACAATACGACCTGATATATCACGAAGGCAATTCGCTCCACATCTAGGTCTGCATGCAAACAAGCGTTCGGTTGAGCGCCTGGAGAATTCTGAAGTTCTTATCTATAACATTCAGTATATCAACGCTGTGGCTATCAAGGCCTTCCTTCTAACCGGAGCACAGCTACTGTGCTCCACACTCTATAAAGTAAAGGTTGACGGCCCAAGGTTCCACAATGGACCATCAACCCCTCCTTGGGTACGAACTTAGTACCCACAACACAACATTAAAATGTGAACATTATTTCATAGCAATTACTTTATAGCAATTATCATCTAGCATAACATATTGCATGTTAAAAAATCAGGTCCCATTTTTTTTCTTTTTGAGTCATGTGAGCCGAGGAAAACCCTTTTCTTTGAAGGGGAAACTCTGAACTAGGCTGGGGCAGTCCCAAACCTACCATCTGGACATGAGCTCTTATTGGGGACAATTACAACACAACATTTGTCATTTGATCCTGACGTGTGTAATATTATTTTTTAATTTGTTTTTTCCTTGTAATATGCATTTTGGTTTCTTCTTCTCCAATTCCTCCGGTTGAGGTGGTCACTTTTCCGAGCCCGGAGGAGGAGGTTCCGACAGAGTCCAAGACTAGGCCCCCCCCCCCCCCCCCAACCCATCCAGCGCCATTAACGAATGTACTTGGCACTGAATGAGCCGGAGGTCCCATTCCCAAGCCCCCGGGTCCGTACCCTCCTGGGGCGGAGGAGGTTCCTACCAGTGGCTGAGACCGGAGCCCCCCGTATTATACACAGGGGCCCAAACCCCAAGCGCCAGTCAGATCCGTACCCTTCTTGAGGTCAAAAGTCGGGGCGCAGATATCGTGCAAGTTCATCATGGGGGCCCAGGTGGTGAGTCTTTGATCTGTGTATGCATTGGACTGTGTGTGCGTGTCACTGTCTCTCCTTCCTTACACTTAAGTGTCAAAAGCACACTTTGAAAATGACAGATTGATCGAGAGTCAACTATTTTGCATATATACATATCTATGCATGGCGAAACATCACATAGATATACAGTATATATAGATGAGTGACCAATACAGCTAACGAACAGGCCAACCGCCGGTACTCTGCACATATACATATCTATGCATGGCGAAACATCACATAGATATACAGTATATATAGATAAATACCAACAGTTAACCTGCTCATCAGCTGCACTGGTCACCCTGCCATAAGTCTAAGCACATTAATTTAACAAAGGTTAAAGGCAACATTACATACTTCGACATGAATGCTTCTACAAGTATGAACTTAGTATAGACACTTAACATTATACTACTGTATCTATATAATACTATACTATCTCAATTATACTATACATTTGCTATCATACTATTTCCCTCCTTGACCCGCCACCCGGCGGGGCACACAGCATAGGAATGTGCAGAGGCCAGGATGCCACCCTCCTTGACCGTTCACAACATGTAATTGGAAACACAACAAAACAACTTTCCTGTGCCTTATGCACAGGTCAATTGACATTATTCTCGGGCTGTACAAAATTGTACAATTCTCTTCTGCACCCAATGACCTGTTTCAGAGAAATGGAGGGTTAACGACAGCAAAAGTGTACACGTCTCTCCTGCAAGCAGTCGACCTATTTTAGAGAAATGGAAGGTTAACCACAACATAAACAACCTTAACACACTTAAGTCTTTCGGACCTCCCCACTACCCTTGGTCAATCAGTGGTCACATGGCAATAGAAATAAAAGTTAGGTCAATGCTCAGCAACGTAATTGGATACATTTTGCGCCACGATCGATGATGTAAAGTATGGACTCTTTTGAAGACAGTGTAGTTTTCAGCCAGTCCACCGCAACTGGCAACAAACTGCAACGCAAATGTCCACTTAAGTCCTTCAGACCTCCCCACCGGGAAGCAGTAATATTATTTTTTAATTTGTTTTTTCCTTGTAATATGCATTTTGGTTTCTCCTTCTCCAATTCCTCCGGTTGAGGTGGTCACTTTTCCGAGCCCGGAGGAGGAGGTTCCGACAGAGTCCAAGACTAGGCCCCCCCCCCCAACCCATCCAGCGCCATTAACGAATGTACTTGGCACTGAATGAGCCGGAGGTCCCATTCCCAAGCCCCCGGGTCCGTACCCTCCTGGGGCGGAGGAGGTTCCTACCAGTGGCTGAGACCGGAGCCCCCCGTATTATACACAGGGGCCCAAACCCCAAGCGCCAGTCAGATCCGTACCCTCCTTGAGGTCAAAAGTCGGGGCGCAGATATCGTGCAAGTTCATCATGGGGGCCCAGGTGGTGAGTCTTTGATCTGTGTATGCATTGGACTGTGTGTGCGTGTCACTGTCTCTCCTTCCTTACACTTAAGTGTCAAAAGCACACTTTGAAAATGACAGATTGATCGAGAGGTCAACTATTTTGCATATATACATATCTATGCATGGCGAAACATCACATAGATATACAGTATATATAGATGAGTGACCAATACAGCTAACGAACAGGCGAACCGCCGGTACTCTGCACATATACATATCTATGCATGGCGAAACATCACATAGATATACAGTATATATAGATAAATACCAACAGTTAACCTGCTCATCAGCTGCACTGGTCACCCTGCCATAAGTCTAAGCACATTAATTTAACAAAGGTTAAAGGCAACATTACATACTTCGACATGAATGCTTCTACAAGTATGAACTTAGTATAGACACTTAACATTATACTACTGTATCTATATAATACTAGACTATCTCAATTATACTATACATTTGCTATCATACTATTTCCCTCCTTGACCCGCCACCCGGCGGGGCACACAGCATAGGAATGTGCAGAGGCCAGGATGCCACCCTCCTTGACCGTTCACAACATGTAATTGGAAACACAACAAAACAACTTTCCTGTGCCTTATGCACAGGTCAATTGACATTATTCTCAGGCTGTACAAAATTGTACAATTCTCTTCTGCACCCAATGACCTGTTTCAGAGAAATGGAGGGTTAACGACAGCAAAAGTGTACACGTCTCTCCTGCAAGCAGTCGACCTATTTTAGAGAAATGGAAGGTTAACCACAACATAAACAACCTTAACACACTTAAGTCTTTCGGACCTCCCCACTACCCTTGGTCAATCAGTGGTCACCTGGCAATAGAAATAAAAGTTAGGTCAATGCTCAGCAACGTAATTGGATACATTTTGCGCCACGATCGATGATGTAAAGTATGGACTCTTTTGAAGACAGTGTAGTTTTCAGCCAGTCCACCGCAACTGGCAACAAACTGCAACGCAAATGTCCACTTAAGTCCTTCAGACCTCCCCACCGGGGCGCAGTAATATTATTTTTTAATTTGTTTTTTCCTTGTAATATGCATTTTGGTTTCTTCTTCTCCAATTCCTCCGGTTGAGGTGGTCACTTTTCCGAGCCCGGAGGAGGAGGTTCCGACAGAGTCCAAGACTAGGCCCCCCCCCCCCCCCAACCCATCCAGCGCCATTAACGAATGTACTTGGCACTGAATGAGCCGGAGGTCCCATTCCCAAGCCCCCGGGTCCGTACCCTCCTGGGGCGGAGGAGGTTCCTACCAGTGGCTGAGACCGGAGCCCCCCGTATTATACACAGGGGCCCAAACCCCAAGCGCCAGTCAGATCCGTACCCTCCTTGAGGTCAAAAGTCGGGGCGCAGATATCGTGCAAGTTCATCATGGGGGCCCAGGTGGTGAGTCTTTGATCTGTGTATGCATTGGACTGTGTGTGCGTGTCACTGTCTCTCCTTCCTTACACTTAAGTGTCAAAAGCACACTTTGAAAATGACAGATTGATCGAGAGGTCAACTATTTTGCATATATACATATCTATGCATGGCGAAACATCACATAGATATACAGTATATATAGATGAGTGACCAATACAGCTAACGAACAGGCCAACCGCCGGTACTCTGCACATATACATATCTATGCATGGCGAAACATCACATAGATATACAGTATATATAGATAAATACCAACAGTTAACCTGCTCATCAGCTGCACTGGTCACCCTGCCATAAGTCTAAGCACATTAATTTAACAAAGGTTAAAGGCAACATTACATACTTCGACATGAATGCTTCTACAAGTATGAACTTAGTATAGACACTTAACATTATACTACTGTATCTATATAATACTATACTATCTCAATTATACTATACATTTGCTATCATACTATTTCCCTCCTTGACCCGCCACCCGGCGGGGCACACAGCATAGGAATGTGCAGAGGCCAGGATGCCACCCTCCTTGACCGTTCACAACATGTAATTGGAAACACAACAAAACAACTTTCCTGTGCCTTATGCACAGGTCAATTGACATTATTCTCGGGCTGTACAAAATTGTACAATTCTCTTCTGCACCCAATGACCTGTTTCAGAGAAATGGAGGGTTAACGACAGCAAAAGTGTACACGTCTCTCCTGCAAGCAGTCGACCTATTTTAGAGAAATGGAAGGTTAACCACAACATAAACAACCTTAACACACTTAAGTCTTTCGGACCTCCCCACTACCCTTGGTCAATCAGTGGTCACCTGGCAATAGAAATAAAAGTTAGGTCAATGCTCAGCAACGTAATTGGATACATTTTGCACCACGATCGATGATGTAAAGTATGGACTCTTTTGAAGACAGTGTAGTTTTCAGCCAGTCCACCGCAACTGGCAACAAACTGCAACGCAAATGTCCACTTAAGTCCTTCAGACCTCCCCACCGGGGCGCAGTCTTAGGCTAGACCCCTTTCCACTTGAGGTCTACACCCAGGTCACCCTGGATAGAGAGTTCAAGTCTCCTGCTTCCCGGCGTCTTCTTTTCAAAGCCCACCGATCACAGGAGCATCACTCGCTTACATAACTGTTGCACTCCGGCGGTCGCTTTGAGCTTGTGATGGCCTGACTGTACATTGAGCTGAACGCAGCGACCACACCCGCCTCCTGTCGGGGAGCACGCCATGGATTTAATGCTTTTTGCGATCCGACCGGCGGGTGACCCAGTCGATAGCGATCCCTTACCCGTTGGCGTGGTTGGCGCCCCAGGCAGGAAACCGACGGTCTTGTCCTGGCCCCGCTTGGCTACGGGAACCAGAATATTAACCGTTTTCACCCGCCTTGCCTGTAACCGGTGAGTCACGCAGCTCCCGTCCGGTTAGGTGTGGACTGTCATCCACGCACCATGTGCTGCCAACCCTAGGAGAGAGCGGCAGTCGGCACATCGACTAGACGGTTCCACAGCAGGATGTTGATTCATCCTTGACAGAACACGGGGGCCCTTCAGTCTCTCCCCAGCACTATATAATGTCTTTAACGTGCTCTGGGAGCCTTGCGACCCCGCTGCCGCCTGTTAATAACAAGGGATTGGGGAGCCTACCCCCTGACCTCCCTGCACAGTGTGGCAAATTGGTGAAACGTGGCAAATGTGATGTCAGTAAGGGCTCTGTTCTGCTCTTGGCCTTCATGTGCGCGTGCTATCCATGTTTGGTCTATAACAACTAATGTTTTATGATCACCGCACTCCAAAATATCACTCTCCACTATAAATTAAGCAGCTTGGCCGTGCTAATGAAACAAGGAATTAAGAGTTCAGTCATTATTATTATTCACTTATTATTATTATTATTATTAATATATATTTTGGGGGGAGTGACTCACTTACTGTATGGAAGCTATACTGTTTTCTTTATTTGTGCAGAATGTTTCTGAAGAAACTAATTTATTTGAACGTCATATTTCTCTCCTCACCTCACTTTTTTCTTTTTAAATGACCGACTCCAATCATCTAATCTAAGGGTGGCATTCCCTAGTTCTCAGTGTCCTTAATTTTCTGGGATTACTAATCATAGTTCACTTATTTCAGACTGTTCATAACTGTAACAAAAATCACTTATCTACAAGCTTATAAAATTATTACGGATAACACTTAGTTTGGTCACAGTACATTATTTCGGCATTTATTTTTATTTATTCTATAGAGAATTTATCTATCTACAAGTACACGTTGGGTCACTAATTTCAAACTTAATTTCCACTATTCATGACTACATTTTAGCTGGGAGCATTCACATGCAAAATAACAGGTTTTGTTTTCCTTTTCCACTGACAGTGTTGTGGGAATCTTATCAGTGTGTGTGGGCCTCTGCTGTAGGCCGCTGGTAAGGAGTGAAGGTCAAATGCCTTCCTTTCCCCCCATTCTTTCAACTATCTATTTTACCAGATTTAAAGAAGAAGCTTTTTCTCTCCCTCAGTGCATGGCTGCCTTTTGTAATTCATTGACTGTGTTTATCTCCTATTTTTTTTATTTTTTTTTACCTTTGGAAGTACTGGTCAACCTGACGTTGGATAACTGCAGTATGTAAATTCTCAGACGTTGGATAACTGCAGCATGTAAATTCTCAGGGGCATAGGCTTCAATATAACTCAAATATTTTAATTCAACAAAAAAACAGTAGCAGGTGTCTTGGATGCACCTTACGTGAATGTGGGGTATTACTAAGTTTCTTTCTCTCTCTCACTCCCCCTGGAAAATATTCCCCTAGTGTCTCCTACGTCCTCAGGCCTTCACACCGTTCACTCAGAAGTAAATCACTGTGCTCCATTGAGTCAGACTCAAAATGGTACAAAGCCATGCACTTGTGAATGCACCATGGTAACCAGAATCAGGAGTCACTCAAGCAGAGCTATATGATTTGTGTTCAACCCAATTACATATATGGACCCAAGAACGGCACGCGATCGAGGGGCATATATGAAATAAGTTGAACCACGGTCCTAATAAATAGAGTGGGTGCGCCTGTCATTCATACTCTCACAATTCCTAATGCATTCACCTCTAACACTTACCCCGAAGTGGGACACACATACAGCTGCAGCACCTCTCAATTGGTCAGGCGTTCAATTGGGGACGTGTCCAGTGGTGTAAACAACACATACAGAACGGACCATACAATCAGTGGCAGCACGCCTCCTACTTAAAGTAGAAACAAACATGTACACTTAACAATGACACAATATACCAACAACATACACGACATACAAGACAAAACAAAACAAACAAACAAACAAACGGTCGCAGTGTATATTTTTGTCAAGACCTCACTGTAGGTCTAAACCTTTTACGGTCGCAGTGTATATTTTTATCAAGACCTCACTGAAAGTCTAAGCCTTCTCGGCCGCAGTGTATATTTTATATCAAGACCTCACTGAAAGTCTAAACCTTGTTTGTTACATACAAGACAAAACAAAACAAACAAACAAAGAAACGGTCGCAGTGTATATTTTTGTCAAGACTTCACTGTAAGTCTAAGCCTTCTCGACCGCAGTGTATATTTTTATCAAGACCTCACTGAAAGTCTAAGCCCTCTCGGCCGCAGTGTACATTTTTTATCAAGACCTCACTGAAAGTCTAAACCTTGTTTGTTACATACAAGACAAAACAAAACAAACAAACAAAGAAACGGTCGCAGTGTATATTTTTGTCAAGACTTCACTGTAAGTCTAAGCCTTCTCGGCCGCAGTGTATATTTTTATCAAGACCTCACTGAAAGTCTAAGCCCTCTCGGCCGCAGTGTACATTTTTTATCAAGACCTCACTGAAAGTCTAAACCTTGTTTGTTACATACAAGACAAAACAAAACAAACAAACAAACAAACGGTCGCAGTGTATATTTTTGTCAAGACTTCACTGTAAGTCTAAGCCTTCTCGGCCGCAGTGTATATTTTTATCAAGACCTCACTGAAAGTCTAAGCCCTCTCGGCCGCAGTGCACATTTTTTATCAAGACCTCACTGAAAGTCTAAACCTTGTTTGTTACATACAAGACAAAACAAAACAAACAAACAAAGAAACGGTCGCAGTGTATATTTTTGTCAAGACTTCACTGTAAGTCTAAGCCTTCTCGGCCGCAGTGTATATTTTTATCAAGACCTCACTGAAAGTCTAAGCCCTCTCGGCCGCAGTGTATATTTTTTATCAAGACCTCACTGAAAGTCTAAACCTTCTTTGTTACATACAAAACTTAGGCTATACGCTATCTTTTCCTCTGAACCCGGCGTAACTTCGGGGCCGTTGCTGGGAGGATAAACGGTCCACCCAGCCAACCTAACAGGACATCATGGGGTATAGGGAGTTCAAAGCCTAGTTTAATACACAAAGGTCATTCAATCTGCTGTTCAGTGGTGACTTCACATGCAAACAATCATTTTTACACATTATCTTTAACAATTGACCTAAATTTGGTATAATACAATTCACATATACATATAATATAATTGTACACCAATTGAAAGCATGAAACGGTTTAGTTTAGTCCAAAGAATATAACTGGAAATGACAGTGAAACATTATGCTCTCAGATATACGGAGCCACACATGACATGAGTATGAAACGTTTTGTTTTATTATTATATTGTTGACTGTGCCGCATCTCCATGGATGGCCGACTCCCAAGTAGAAGATGGACGTCACGTCACCAGCACCGGACTGTCTACATGGTGGGATGGAATGTTGAAAAAAATATAATGCGCGCGCGCACGCACACACACACACACACACGTTTAGTGTTACTATGCTAATTTATACATGATATATTTAGTTTACTATAATATACAATCAAGGACTGCTTCCGGGGTCATGAGTGAGTAGGACGTGTCTCACGGCAGCTCTCGCTAAGTTATATATAAAATGTCATGATCAACAATACAAGGACATTTTTATTTTAGTTTTTACAACAAGTTCAACGTCTGGTGTTACATAAAAGCCCAGTATCTCAAAAAACTGAGGATGGCGGCGGCACAAAAGAACAAACAAAAAGAACGCAACGCACAAGCCGGTACTGATGAGGAAGGCCTGAGCGGGCCCTCGCCCTCGCCAGGGAAAGGGACCGGGGACACGGGCTCCACTGACCCGTCTACAAACGCGGTGCTGGACGCTCTGAAAGCTCTACGCTCCGAGTTACACTCAGTTAAAGCAGATATCTGTGATAATATACAATCAAATCAATACAGAACAAAATACAACAGCAGCCAAGACTAGTTTCACCTTGCTGGCGCAACAAAGACACGGTGATGATGGGACTGTTACTGTTTACATCCTGGTAGATATAGCAAACTTGCAATGGTAGCCTATGGTCCAACTGTACTGGTTCAACAGAGGCAGATTTCACGTGGTCCAAGAAATAACATGGCTTCGATGTCGTGTTTTGTGATCAAAAAAGTCGGAACGTAACATTCATCATTCTAAAGCATTCAGTGTTGCCATCTGATCTTGTGAGAGAAATAAGCAACCAGGTATATGAAAACAAGCCCAAAAGAAAATACCTAAGCCAAGAGCACTTTACACCTAGACATGGGCTATTTGAAAAATGCCGATCTACAAGCTCACAACATGTAACGATGTGACGCAGTGTGAGCTCGTAGATCTGCTATTTTCCCAAAAATCTTGAGGGGAAAAAAGTTCAAAATGTGGAATATTTTTTAAACATTTTAACAACACATTTTTGGAAGGGTCTCCCTGGCAAATATGTTGGCGCGCAGTGCACAGATGAGGGTCCGTGGAAAAGTACAGAACATGTTTGAGAACCACTGGTTTAAACAACAATCAAAACATTTGGAAACGAGCCCAAATATCAACTACATTTTAGAAACCAGCCGCTTATAATAAGCAGACGTGGCAACACTGACCAATGTGCTGTATTGTTTCCAATGAGAACCTGTGAGCAATTAGGGCTTAAGAGTCTTGCTCAGGGACACATTTCATTTCGACACATATGCTGGGCTGGCCTGGCATCGAACCTGGGGCAACCAGGGCCTCTGGCTCCCTAGGCGGGCTCACTAACCACTCAGCTATGGCCACCCCTGGTCACTGTAGTAATGCAGCCAAACCCCAGTCATCCAGTCAAACCCCAGTCAAACAAAGACTTCTATATTTTTCAGCCATAGGGTGCAAATTTGAACTTTACTACTGTTATCTACTACAAATATTATTAACATTGAGTGACTGGGACTTCTTCCAGGGGTGAAGTGCTCCTTTAAGGGCCGATACTTATCGTGCATGACTAATACAAATCATATCAAAATACACTAAAAGTCATTTGTACAACGTTTTTCCGATGTACGGCACTCAGCTTTTGGAAGCAGAGTTTAAATCAGTGCTTCTCAAACTTTTTCGTGCCAAGGACCCCAAATTGATATATATATTTGGCCACTGACCCCCCCCCCCCCCCCCCCCCCCCCCCACCCACACACACACACACACACACACACACACACACACACACACACACACACATCTGAAAATGTTTTTTCAAAATCTCAAATGACACAGATGCTTTACCGGTTTTAATGGGTTAACACTAGCATGACTGAGGTTTCATTACCCCCTACACAGCCTGAAATACGATCATTTTGATCCCCAAATGAAGCGATCCTATTGGTTACTGTCTCCCCTCTGTGCTCCAGACCAACTGACACCTTCTCACCCACACAGTGGGGGGTTTGCCATGATGTAACTCCAAATGTGGGCGAATGAAAAACGTAGATTGTCTTGATTAGAATGCAGCAGCGTCATGTGATTAGTGTGAACGCAAATGAAATGACCAGGTCCAGGCCTGGATTTACAGAGGCTTATGTCTAAAAAATATATTGAATGCAAATTCTCTCTCTCACACACACACACACAAAATAACAGCCACAACACTACCAACATAGTCGTACTACAACCTGAAAAAAAAACGTGTTAGGGTTACACTACCAACATAGTCGTACTACAACCTGAAAAAAACGTGTTAGGGTTACACTACCAACATAGTCGTACTACAACCTGAAAAAAACGTATTAGGGTTAGGGTTACACTACCAACATAGTCTTAGATTCCACAACAACCTGACAAAAACAACCTGGAAAAAAAGCAGCAGAGCAACATCTTTAACCACATCAGCACGCATACGCCACAAGCACCATCCAACAGGCATACTATTATTAGGCCTGTCACAATTATTACATAATCGCAAGTATTTGAGATAGTCGCAATACTTTTTGGGGGATAATAGTCATAATCGTTCCCATGCTGAAAATGTGTCATATATTTTCAAACATTTGGAAGGCTATTTCCGCAATTCATGTTTTTTTGTTAAATTAAATTATGCAATATATCTGCATCATATCTGCCCTGTGCAGCTTTGTTTACAAAGCTAAAAAAAAGCCAGACAAAGTTTTATTCATAATGTTAGTACGACACAACTAAATGGTTAATCGCAGTTATTTGAGCGACAATTAATCAAGCGTCAAGTTAAAGGTCATAATCGTGACAGGCCTAAAGAGGTTCCTACTTTGAGGTGTCTTCAGAGGAAACCCCCGGCGGACCCAAGGTCTTTGGCGGAGACCACCAGTCTCATTACATTACTCTTTTTTTTTCTTCAGAAGACCACCGTAGTCGACCAGAAATCTGATCAAGCAGCAATCGAGCCACAGTGGAGGTCCACCAAAGACCAGGGTCAACAGCACGGAGGAATCCCCCCCCCCCATGCAGACAGATCCATGGATAGAGCGAGATCTCCATCTCTAAGGGCATCCCTCGGGTTGAGCCTTCCAGTGACGTCTCCCACCATCTCTCCTCTCCCTCAGATAGCGTCACCAGATAACCTCAGTGTAGTCATTAGAGCTGGATGTTCTTCTGGGAGGCCGTCATACTGTGAGAACCTCAGTCTTCTGGGCATTTAGGGCACAAGAACCACCTCAGCACAGTCTGTGTCTCCACTCTGAGAGAGAGAGAGAGAGAGAGAGAGAGAAAGAGAAAAAACAAATATTAATTCAAGTGACAGAGAGCCAGATATAAGTATATTGTATCCCGTCACAATATACACAGCCTAGTGCATTGGTTCTCAAAGTGGGGTCCGGGGACTCCCAGGGGTCCTTGAGGGAGTTCCAGGGCGTCCCTAGCTAAATGATAGATTAGGAACAAATGGACCCTTATGGGTCTGTAACTCTGAGAGTGTACAAATGGAACCAAATGGACCCGTGACTTGCACAAAAAAGTATTTATAGGACCCATGTCCCACGCACATCTTCAAGCTCCTGAATGGTCTGTTCCATTGTGAGCTTGTAGATCGGCTATTTTCACGTTGTTTGCCTCTTTTGACAATTTAGCCAATTTAGTATAAAAAAAAAAAGTCATTGAATTGTAACTTTATAAATGTGCAGATGGCTCAAGGTTCCAAACATGGTAGACATGGTCCAAACATACAGTGTGGGTATTTCATTATTAACAGTGCAAGCCAGAGACAAGATACACAAATACATAATAAGACTGGCCAACAGCAAAGTTACATGAATAGGAAACAGAAATGAACAGTTGAAAGCTACACTTAAACAAATACAACCTCAGGACACTGTCGACCCATTTAATCCAGAAATGTGTCTGTCATTTTACATTGTTTTGGCTACTCAAAAATAGCAGATCTACAAGCTCATGGTGTGGCAGCGAGTGCCGCGCTATGAGCTTGTAGATCTGCCATTTTAAAAAAATCTTGAACATCTTTTGCAAATCTTTGAATATAATAGTTTTAAAAGGAACATTTTTAACTCAGATCTGTGCTTCTGTGGGTCCCTGGAACGACATATTTTGAAATGGGGGTCCACGGCCAAATACATATCATTTTGGGGGTCCCTGACATGGAAAAGTTGGATCACCACTGATATAGCAACGTAAGTGTTTCAAAGATTTGCACAAATAAAAATAAAAAAAAATAAAAAAAAGCAGATATACAAGCTCATAGTGCGGCACCCGGTGCCGCACTATGAGCTTGTATATCTGCTATTTTTAGCCAAAGAAATCTTAAAATGACACGTGTCCCCGGTCACGTGTCCCCGGTCTTAATGAGTTAACAGGCCATGCCTACCATGAGTGGCAAACCATATCCCCAATCACTAACTGGTAACTCAATGAACCCATTAAGACCACGAACGCATCAGTGTCATTTTTAGATGTCTTTGGCTATTACAAAATAGCAGATCTACAAGCTCATAGTGCGCACTCGGTGCCGCGCTGGGTTTTTTTAATCTTTTTTTTATCCATCTCTAATAAATATATATATTTTTAAGCAAACATGTGCAACTCAAATCTTTGAATAAATATATGTTTTTTAAGCAAACATGTGCAACTCAAATCTTTGCTTCTGGGGGATTCTACAAATGACTTCTAAATAAACAGTTTTTTGAAAAAAAATATGTTTCTATATCAGTGGTTCTCAAGGACCCGCAAAATGATATGTATTTGGCCGTGGACCTCCATCTCAAAATGTGTTGTTCCAGGGACCCCCCAGAAGCAAAGACTTGACTTTTCGCTTTTAAAAAATATACATATTCAAAGATTTGACAAATTTACAAAATGTCTTTTTCAAAAATAGCAGATCTACAAGGTCTTAGTGCGGCGCTATGAGCTTGTAGATCTGCTGTTTTTGAATAGAAATCTTAAAATGACACAGATGCGTTCCCGGCTTGAATGGGTTAACTCAACTATTATGTTATCTACATAATTACTCTGTCTAATCATAAAGGAATTTCCAAACAGATTCCACTATATGTCACACACAGGCCCAATTCATTCACACATTATAACAAGACACAACATGATACAAATACAAATATGAACCTCCCTCCTCCTCTACAGCAGTGGTTCTCAAACTTTTTCATGTCAAGGACCCCCAAAATGATATGTATTTGGCCGTGGAGCCCCATCTCAAAATATTTTGTTCCAGGGACCCCCCAGAAGCAAAGATTTGTGTTACAAATGTTCGCTTTAAAAAAATATCATATTCAATATCATTTTCTAAAATAGCAGACAAAATAGCAGACAAGCTCATAGCGCGGCACTCGGTGCCACGCTATGAGCTTGTATATATGTTATTTTT
This sequence comes from Gymnoscopelus microlampas, assembly GCF_963454915.1. Classification (NCBI taxonomy): domain Eukaryota; kingdom Metazoa; phylum Chordata; class Actinopteri; order Myctophiformes; family Myctophidae; genus Gymnoscopelus; species Gymnoscopelus microlampas. Next base: position 55,736,602 of record NC_139941.1, read on the forward strand.
GAATAGCCAAAGTATAAAAGGTTATGGTGGTTACAAATACAATTATTGTGATTCCATATTAACAAATGTTGCTGGGGACCCTACCAGCTCTGCAGAGGAGAGACACGTGACCCACACATCATTTAACTTCCTCACAGGGTCAACAGCCTCAGTAAACATATTTAGAACCCTTTAGTCCTTGTGTGTTGCTTTGAAAATGTCATATGTGTTCAGAGAGGGAACAGGAGACGACACAAGTGATCTGTCACTTCCAATCCTGCTGCCAATTACAATTAGTCATTTGACTCAGCTGTGTGTGTGTGTGTGTGTGTGTGTGTGTGTGTGTGTGTGTGTGTGTGTGTGTGTGTGTGTGTGTGTGTGTGTGTGTGTGTGTGTGTGTGTGTGTCACACACCACAAGGTATTGGCATCAAAATGGACTTTAAAACCCATTAAGACCTGGAACGCATCTGTGCCATTTTTAGATTTGAGCTAAGAAGCAATATTTTACACTTTGGCAATTCAAAAATAGCAGATATACAAGCTCATAGCACGGCACTCTGTGCCGCGCTATGAGCTTGTTTTTCAAGGTTATTTGTCATAGCTGCCCTGTGCAACTTATTGATAACAAAGCCTGAAAGGCAAACAGAAATGTGTTCAATGCCCAAAACACAAGGAAATCATATCAATCACAATTCCAAATGGACCCTTAAAGATCTGTAACTCAGAGTGTACAAATGGAACCAAATGGACCCGTGATTTGCACACAGAGTTTATAGATCTTCTATTTATTTTTTGAATCGTGGAAAATGTGTGCAAATCTTTGAATATATACACACACACACACGTTTTAACGCGACCCATGGAACCAAATGAACCCTAACGGGTCCATTTGGTTAAATTTGTACACTCTCAGAGTCACATTAACATAGCTTTTACAATATTGGGGTCCCAGAGATACAAATGCCATTAAATGGGGGTCCGTAGCCCTAATGCATGTCAAACTGGGGGGTACTTGAAATTAAAATGGTTGAGAATCACTGCTAGAGCCGTAAAAAAAATCTTCTCTTATGGGGGTCCCCTGGCATATCTTTTCAAATGGGGGTCTGCGGGCTAATAAGTGTCAATTTGGGGGTCCTTGACATCTAGTGTATCAAGTCTAACTTTATTTTTAGAGCACATTTAAGCTATTGTGCAGGGGGCGGGGCATTCAGATTCATCATAAGATATTTTTTTAATTGTCTTAAACCATTTGTATTACTGTAAATGATTCCATTTTACTACAACATACAATGATAATGCATAGATTGAGCATTGAGTAGTAGAACAATGGTTCCCAAACTGGGGGGTCAGGACCCCCAGGGGGAAACCCCACAAATTATTTTGGGGGTCCCCAGATGATAAGCTTAATGTCTCACTCAACAGTAAACAAACCAACATACAGTATAAGTGTATACAGGGTATCTGCACATTTATAAAGTAATAATTTAAGGACTTTTAAGACCTTTTCAATACCTCTAAAATGAATAAACCAGTAATGTATTTGTATATTAAGGTTATTTGTCATAGATGCCCTGTGCAACTTATTGATTAGGAAGCCTGAATGAACCCTTAAAGGTCTGTAACTCAGAGTGTACAAATGGAACCAAATGGACCCTTAAAGGTCAGTAACTCAGAGTGTACAAATGGAACCAAATGAACCCTTAAAGTCTGTAACTCAGAGTGTACAAATGGAACCAAATTAACCCTTAAAGGTCTGTAACTCAGAGTGAAGCACCACTGATATTATAGCAACATACTGTTAGGATTTAGAACACATTTTTAGAATAGATTCCACTATATGTCTCTCTCTCACACACACACACACACACACACACACACACACACACACACACACACACACACACACACACACACACACACACACACACACACACACACACACACTATATGTCTCTCTCACACACACACACACACACACACACACACACACACACAGGCCCAATTCATTCACACATTATAAAAAGACAAAACATGATACAAATATGAACATCCCTCCTCCTCTACAGCGCTTGGCACCTCACCAGAGGAGAGACACGTGACCCACACATCATTTAACTTCCTCACAGGGTCAACAGCCTCAATAAACATATTTAAACCCCTTTAGTCCTTGTGTGTTGCTTTAAAAATGTCATATGTGTTCAGAGAGAACATGAGACACAACACAATAGATCTGTCACTTCCAATCCTGCTGCTGATGTCAATTACAATTAGTCATTTGACTCAGCTGTGTGTGTGTGTGTGTGTGTGTGTGTGTGTGTGTGTGTGTGTGTGTGTGTGTGTGTGTGTGTGTGTGTGTGTGTCACACCACAAGGTATTGGCATCAAAATGTACTTTAAAACCCATTAAGACCTGAAACGCATCTGTGTCATTTTTTGATTTGAGCTGAAAAGCATTAAAAAATAGCGGATCTACAAGCTTGTAGATCTGCTATTTTTGAAAAAACGTGAAAATGTGTGCAAATCTTTAAACATATGTATTTTTAAAGCGAATATTTTTAACTCAAATCTTTGCTTCTGGGACCCCCTGGAACAAAATACATTTTGAGGGTCCTTGATATGAAAAAGATTGAGCACCACTGATATAGAAACATACGTTTTTCAGAATATTATAGAATAGGGATTTAGCAGACATAGAATCGGCTTCAGGTCTTGGGTCAAGTTTTCAAATGGATACAAATCTTTTGAAAATAGCAGATCTACAAGCTCACAATTTATCGCAATTCGCAACGCATTGTGAGCTTGTAGATCTGCTATTTTCAAATGGCCGAAATGGCTGAAGTGTTTAATATTATGTTTAGTAATAATCAAAATCTACAAAGTAATTAAAGTTTTCAAATAGTAGTGGAGTAGAAGTACAATATTTCTCTCTGAGATGTAGTGGAGTAGAAGTAAAAAATACCACAAATTGGAAATACTCCAGTAAAGAAAAAAAGAATCCCTCAAAAGTGTACTCAAAGTACAGTACTTGAGTACATGTACTCATTTACGTTCCAGCACTGACTAGGCCTGTCATGAAATGAATACCAAGGACCTCAATGGAAACAACTTTTTTGGACCTTTTAGACAAAGTATTATAAATGTAATTGTGATGTTTTGCATTTTTTTGCCTAATAAAAGGTTTTTTTTTTAAATCAAGTGTGTCAGCATCACACAAACACAGCTCAATAAAACACATACATTATATATTCACTTCACACATCCTACTAGTTACATCCTGAACACTTACCAACTATACCTTTCATTCTAAGCACTTAATTAGCCAAACTATCAACCTGTAGAGCATTGGTTCTCAAAGTGGGGTCCGGGGACCCCCAGGGGTACTTGAGGGGGTTCCAGGGGGTCCCCAGCTGAATGATGGATAGTAACCAAATGGACCCTTATCTGTAACTCAGAGAGTGTACAAATGGAACCAAATGGACCCTAACGGGTCCATTTGGTTCCATTTGTACACTCAAATCAACATTGATTTTACAATAAATGGGGGTCCCAGAGATAGAAATGCCGTTAAATGGAGGTCCGTATAGCCTAATGCATGTCAAACTGGGGGTGCTTGAAATTAAAATGGTTGAGAATCACTGCTAGAGACTTATAAATCGTCTCTTATGGGGGTCCCTGGCATATCTTTTCAAATGGGGGTCCGCGGGCTAATAAGTGTCAATTTGGGGGTCCTTGACATGAAACAGTTTGAGAAGCACTGCTGTAGAGAATTAACTCACCTGTTTGTTTGGAGATATAATTGTCTTGTTTTAGGGTTTTAACAGCTTGTTCCTCCTCCCTGTTAACTCTACTCGACGTCCATGTGGAATAATGTTACATTATTAGTTGTTTGGTTCACGTTTTAACCGTCTTTTTTACTTCTAAACAATTGAACAGAGACTTGTGACAAACACACAGAGAGGCGAGGTTCTCTGCTCGCGCCGGTCCTTTGATCTTGCCGATGGGCGCGCGCGTCGACGTCACAGGAAGAGTGGGCTGGGCACTGAAAATAGCAGATCTGCAAGCTCACAATGCTTCGCACCGCGACGCAATGTGAGCTTATAGATCTGCTATTTTCAAATGGCAATGGAAATGTGTATAGGGCTGAAGTGGTTAATGTAGGGTTTGTAATAATAAACCAAATCTACAAAGTAACTAGTAACTAAAGTTTTCAAATAATTGTAGTGGATTAAAAAATATAATATTTGCCTCTGAGATGTGGGGGGTAGAAGTAAAAGTACTGTAAATTGCAAATACTCCAGTAAAGTAAAAAAAAAAAAAAAAAAACTACATATTTTTGACATAAAATAAATGACTGAGAATAAAGGGTGAAAATGTGAATGACATTAATAAATATGATTGACAGATTCATATGGTAGAATAATTAAATGAATACCATTATGGTAGAAGGGTGCAATTTCAGACAAGGCACAGAGGAGAAGAACTGCCTAAAATAAAATAAAATAAAATAAAATAAAATGGAATGCAAATATTATTCACAGACTCACATTGTGCTTAAATTCAACAGGTTATGACTGTTAATTCTGCACAATCACCATTGATACACAAATCAGTGTTTTTAAATAACTTTTAATTGTTTCCAATATTTATTTGCAATATATATTTGCATTTACAGTTGGGTATAAAATAAACAATCTCTTTCGCATTTATCTTATGACAGCTTTAACTTAAACGTCCATCAATGCTGTTGGTAGAAAAACATACAAATTGGCAGATCATATTTATAAGATTTTATGCAACAATGTTACAATTGAATAGTTTACATTTTATGCAACAATATTTTGTCATCATGAAAAATGTTGTCATGCTGAAACAAGAGGACATTTTGACTTGATAGAATACAATAAAAAAGAAAAATACCATAGAATAAAACAGCAGTGGGCAACTGTGATGATATAGAGGGCCACTATATTTCCACACTCACTCCAGAGGGACACATCGCATATACTGTCGGACCATTCTATGTCACACAAAAGTAGCAAAAAATAGCAGATCTACAAGCTCACAATGCGTCTCATTGTGAGCTTGTAGATGTATTCATGTAGAATCTGGTGTCATGTTGTGTTCATCTAGTTTTAATGTTTTATAAAGAGATCTACAAGCTCACAACGCGTCTCATTGTGAGCTTGTAGATTTATTTATCTACTTTTAATGTCTTATAAACATAGTGATTTATAGACGACTTCCACTTGTATTTACTCATTTTGTCCACATGAGGGCGACAAAGGCCCTTGAATATAGACAGATGGACGGTGTCAGATGTTTGCAAAGTGATTACAGTCAGTTAGTTCGTTTATAGTTAGTGAGTTATTTAGTTATTTAGATAGTAATTTAGTTAGTTAGTTAGTTAGTTAGTTAGGTATTTAGTTAGTTAGTTAGTTAGGTAATTAGTTAGTTAGTTATTTAGTTAGTTAGTTAGCTATTTAGTTAGTTACTTAGGTATTTAGTTAGTTAGTTATTTAGTTAGTTACGTAGGTATTTAGTTAGTTAGTTAGGTAATTAGTTAGTTAGTTATTTAGTTAGTTACGTAGGTATTTAGTTAGTTAGTTATTTAGTTAGTTAGTTTATAGTTAGTTACAAATGGAAGCAATAATGGACCCGTTCCATTTCTATTCCTACGCTCTCAGAGCAACAAGTGTTGTTCAAGGTTCAAGGTTGTGTTTTCCATCTTGTATACAGGAGGTGAAGCCTGTATCAGACATCAGACAATGCAGCAGCATATTCTGTATAATAAGTCAAGAACAAAAAAGATTGAAAACACCTGAACACTTACCAACTATACCTTTAATTCTAAGCACTTAATTAGCCAAACTATCAACATGTAGAGCAGTGGTTCTCAAACGTTTTCGTGCCAAGGACCCCCAAATAGACACTTATTAGACCGCGGACCCCCATTTGAAAAGATAAGCCAGGGACCCCCCATAAGAGAAGATTTTTATGGCTCTCTAGCAGTGATTTCAACTATTTTAGTTTCAAGGACCCCCAGTTTGACATGCATTAGGCTACGGACCCCCATTTAATGACATGTATGTCTCTGGGACCCCAATTCATTCATTAATGTAACTCTGAGAGTGTACAAATGGAACCAAATGGACCCTAACGGGTCCATTTGGTTCCATTTGTACACTCTCAGAGTTACAGACCGATAAGGGTCCATTTGGTCCCTGTCCATCATTTAGCTGGAGACCCCCTGGAACCCCCTCAAGTACCCCTGGGGGTCCTCCGTCCTCCGTCCTCGGTCCTCGGTCCTCGGTCCAAGAACAAAAAAGAGTGAAAACACAAGAGGGGGGAAAAAAGTCAGTAGTTTTATACTTATAGGATGATAAGAATAAAAACAATAAAAGAAACATCAGCTGTCACTTTACTTTTGTAAACAACTTCACAGTAGCCTATATTCTATATACAGTAGGTTCAGTTTAGTTCGTTTTAGTTTAACAGTTCAAGCTTACTTTAGTTACTAGTTACTTTGCAGATATAAATTATTATATATAAATAGCCACTTAAGCCCTATTTTATACATAAGGCTATTTGAAAATAGCCGATCTACAAGCTCACAACAACGCGTCGCATCGAGCTTGCATAGATCTGCTATTTTCAAACATTTTATACTTTTACTTTTGGTAGCCTTCTCTAAGTATATTTTGATGCCAGTACTTTTGAACTTTTACTCAAGTAACACTTTGAACAAAGGCCTTTTACTTGTAACAGAATATTTTGTATAATGTGGTATTGCTACTTAAAGGGACATTTCACCCCTGGAAGAAAATGACCCAATGGTAATGAAGTTTAGGACTCAATTATTATTATTTTTGTGTATGATCTGTGTTTTTAGATATCTAGTAATCTTTGAACATCTCCTGACGTTATTTACGTCACGAGATGTTATGTCATTCCTTTTCCGCACTACATGTCTCGACGCGTCTCACACAGACCAGCTCCAAAGACCGCCCCAATGGGGTGTCCCCACACGGCCAGTCACTCCCATTAGCTGCGCCCGTTGCAGAGTGAGACTTTACTTTACCTGAGTTATCTTCTGATAGTTGTACTTGAATGTTGACATGAAATAATAATCCTGTGTAGTGTTTCATAAGCGCAAGCGTGAAAAAAAAGACAGCGTGGAGAAGCAGCGCTGGTAAACAAACCGTCGCGAAAGGCTAGGATAAAAATACCAAGGATTCCACAGTGATGTCACTACTATGCGACACGGAAGTAGAACTGCATGAAGATAGCAAGGATTTGACAGTGATATGACATCACTAACGAATCCTTGGACATATATGTAACTAGATGAACATGTGCTAGGTTCACGCATAGATATAGAAACCTAGATACCTCATTGGCCTCTGCAGTTCATTGGAGCGACTGGTATCGCAAAACCTTTGTGCTTCCGCCCTCAGTCGCGTGCGTCACAGAAGGGGGCCTCCAGTAGGCCTAACCGAACGCCCCCTTCTGTGACGTTCAGTAGGCCTCTGATTGGCCTACCGAACGTCCCCTTCTGTGACGCACGCGACTGAGGGCGGAAGCTGGTGCGCGCCCGAGATACGAACGCTTCAGAGCCGAAGGAGGCGTCTACCTTTATATGTCTATGGGTTCACGTTCTTCAGCCAGTGTTGCCAGATATTGTGAGAGAAATAAGCAACCAGGTCTATGAAAACAAACCCAAAAGAGGATAACTAGGCCAAGAGCACTTTACCTAGACATGGGATATTATATATTTGAAAATTGCCGATCTACAAGCTCACAACGCTTCGCGACCCATTGTGAGCTTGTAGATCTGCTATTTACAAAAAAATCTTGAGGGGGAAAAAGTGCAAAATGTGGAATATTTTTGACAAATATTTGTTAGGGGCTCCCTGGCACAAATTATAATTTCAGATGGGGGACTGTGGAAAAATACATGAACATGTTTGAGAACCACTGGTTTAAACAACAATCAAAACATTTGGAAACAAGCCCAAATATCAACTACATTTTAGAAAGAAGCCGCTTATAATAAGCAGACATGGCAACACTGCCATGCTGTTTGAATGTTGTCGTTGGAGATCACACCCACATAGAACCCTCCCCTGCCACAAGGAGGGGCAGTAAACCAAAGCATTATGGTCATTGTAGTAATGCAGCAGTCCAGTCAAACCGTAGTCAAACACACAGATTTCATTATTTGTCTGGCCATAGGGTGCAAATTTTAAATTGTGCTACTGTTATCTACTACAAATACTATTACCATTGAGTGATTGCAGTTTCTTCCAGGGGTGAAATGCTCCTTTAATGTGGTATTGCTAATTTTGTTTTAAAAATCCACCACAGCCTGAGACTATCGTAGCCATTTTATGAAGTAGTATGTCCTTCCTATCAATCATTTAGCCTTGGGACCCCCTGGAACCCCCTCAAGGACCCCTGGGGGCCCCCTGGAACCTCATCAAAGTAAACATCCTGTACATCCTGGCTTCACGTACTGTAGAGCAGCATTGTACAGCAAAAGAGCAACAATTAAATACTACTATAGTTGGACTCACTATTTTACCATGCCCCCTCCCCCCCAGCCAGTCAGAGATAGAAAGATAACTCATTCTTTAACTGATTATCTTCCTTTAAGTGCTCTCTCAATCAAGCAGCTGGCTGGGTCCTCTGTCTGTTTTACTGGTCTGCGGTCTGCTGTCTGGACACTGGGGGAAGACGCTCCCCGGAGTCTGCCAAGAAACGGAAGTCTGGTTGTTTTGTTCGTGCATCCTATGTATGTGTTTACCATGATTATTATTTATAAGTCTCTCTGGGTAAAGAGCGTCTGATAATAATGCCTACATTGTAAATTGTGATGAACTCAGGATTTTACAGTGCGCTTAAGTACATCTACTCAAGTATTGTACTTAACTACAATTGTGAGGTAGGCCTACTTTTACTTGAGTATTTCAAATGTTTGCGTAATATACTTTTCTACCCCGCTAACATTAAAGTGATGAAAACATGAATGCAAACGGACCATACTGTACATAAGGAGTACTTTTATGTTTGGTATTACAGGTACAGTATATTTTTTGATGCCACTAGGAAAGTTGCGGCCATAGCTGAACGGGTAGAACTAGAAAAAAAACGTCCTGGAAAAAAACAAGATCCCAGGTTCAATTCTCGCTCATTGAATTCAAACCGGGAAAGCCATTTCAGATTTCTGCGTTGGTTATTAAAAAATAGCAGACGTACAAGCTCCAGCTTGTACATCTGCTATTTTTTATCATTTTTGAAAAATATATATATATGAATTTGAGGGTCCTTGGCACAAAAAAGTTTGAGGACAACTGATTTAGAAGGCATTTTATAATCAGCCTCAGGTAAGAAGGACGTTTCTTATGGAAGAATGTAATTTTGTTTTAACAAGCAGAGTGACTGTGTTGCAGCCGCTGTCCTCACAGCATACATGGGCAACTGAAGGCCGGGGGGCCACATGCGGCCCCCACTTTCACTTAAAGGTAGGGTAAGTGATTTGCGTTATACTCAAAATTGCACTTGAGTACGTGTACTTAGTTACTTTCCACCACTGGTGAGGAGAAGTATTAAAAGAAACGTTTTCCAGAAAGAAACCCAGTCTGTGCCAAATCCAAACTTCTCCCAAACAGCCCCACATGTGCCTATTCTCTCTCTTCTCTCTGTGTGTTTGTTTAGCCCATTAAGACCTGGAACGCATCTGTGTCACTTTAGAATTCTTTGGCTATTCAAAAATAGCAGATCTACAAGCTCATAGCTATTTTTGAAAAATCGTGATTTAATTACGGGGACAGAGCTCTGCTCTGTACATGTATTGTTATTGGCAGTATTCTGTCACTTCTTCTTCTTCTTCTTCTTCTTCTTCTTCTTCTTCTGCCACTTTTCGCAGTTCTGGCTGAACCGCGATGTCGCTTTTTACGAAACTCGGCCATATGGTAGATGGTCATGAAAAACGATCAAAAAATAATTCTCACAATCTTTCGTCCAAAGGTGGCGCTATAGCACTCAATTGAAAATGCCAACTTTGACCAGGTACAACTCATGCCCTGTTTGACCTACAGCCATGAAACTTGGATACACATATGCGTCTCCTCATGCTGAACAACTTTCACACTCTGACTTTTGACCTCTGACCTTTAGATCTCCCACCATTTTGAATTATATGAAAAACAGTCATTGGCTCCTAACTTCTGCATTTTTTCACTTATGGAAAATCCGTTGGAAATTTTTGTAGGCAGTGGTCCAAGGTTCAAGTGCTAAACGTTTCGTGCAGATTGCTCAAAAATCCCAGAAGGAGATAGATTTTAACTATTACAGTTTTATGAAAATTATTCATCTGTGCCTAAAACATACATGCAGACTCACATTTCTTTGAAACTTTGCAGAAATGTACAGGGTCATTCCAAATATCACTGAAATCAATCTTACTCCAATTGGCCAAAAGGGGGCGCTATAGCAATTTTTTGAAAAGGCAGACTTTAAACAGGCATAAGTCATGCCTCGTTTGGCCGAAAGTCGTGAAACTTGCTTACACATGTGCCTTGACTCATGAGGAACACACGTATCGATTTGACCATTAAGCTCCGCCCTTAGATTTTCCGCAATTTTGAGCAGTTTGAAAAATACTTGTTTTTGCCAGTTCTGGCTTAACCGTGCATACGCTTTTTACGAAACTCGGCCATATGGTAGATGCTCATGAAAAACTACCAAGAAATAATTCTCACACTCATTCGTCAAAGGGTGGCGCTATAGCACTCAATTGAAAGTGCCAACTTTGAACAGGTACAACTCATGCCCTGTTTGACCTACAACCATGAAACTTCGATACACACATGCGTCTCTTCATGCCCGACAACTTTCGTGGTCTGACTTTTGACCTCTGACCTTTAGATCTCCCACCATTTTGAATTATATGAAAAACAGTCATTGGCTCCTAACTTCTGCATTTTTTCACTTATGGAAAATCCGTTGGAATTTTTTGTAGGCAGAGGTCCAAAGTTCAAGTGGTAAACGTTTCGTGCAGATTGCTATGCAGATTGATATCGATTTGACCATTAAGCTCCGCCCTTAGATTGTCCGCAATTTTGAGCAGTTTGAAAAACACTTAAACCCAGGATTTTTCAGCTATTTGCGTGAAACTGTATGATCTGTGTGATCTCCTTTTTCACAGTTACTTGTCTGTTGGGCCAATGGCGTCTCCCTTAAATGAATGCCTCACAATCTCAAGGTCGCCAGTTCAAGCCTCACTTGATGTAGACTTAATTTAAGTTGAATTGCAAACAACATGACTGTATCAATGAATACATGTGCAAATGGTAAAGATAACCTGAAATGCTTATTTGAGAGTACGTTTTTTACGTATGACACTTCATTCTGAAAATAGCTGATCTACAATCTCACAACTTTTCATGGTTTGTGAGCTTGTAGATCGGCTACTTTCATTAGTTTTGGTTCTGAGGAGATGTACAATTTCTTCATTGGTAAATGGCTTGTGAACGAGTGATCTTAGTGTTAGTGAAACAGGGGCTTGGTTCATGAAAGAAGGCAAGAGTTTATGATCTTCAACAGACAATATCAGCCTGGACAAAGCTATAGCACTATAGGTAGTGTTGCAGCCTATTAGTCTGAAGGTTGAGAGTTCGAATCCTGTTAATGGCAGTAGGTTGAGATGTCCAATCAAACCATTATGTTTCCATCTCTCTCTCTCATCAATCTATTGTTTCCATGTCACTCTCTCTCTTCAATCTATTCCGTTTCCATGTCTCTCTCTCTCTCTATTCACTGGCCCCGTATTATCGCTGCTTGCAGCTATATTTAGCACTTGTATTGGTGAGTAAATGTACATAGTTACTTTTCAGCACCATTGAGGAGCCAATGACTGACAGGCTAGGTATCACCAGGTGCACTGATTGCTAGAGTTTAGTTTGATCTACACAGTGAGAAAGAAGAATCCAGCAAAACAAAACAAAAGGGGGAATGAAGTACATCATACATTGAAAAGAACTACTCTCAAATAAGCGTTTCATGTTATGTTATATTTAACAACTGCACATTTATTCATTGATACAGTACAGTCATGTTGTGTGCAATGCAATTGAGATAAAGTCCGCATGGGGTGGGACTCGGGCCGGCGACCCTGTGGTTGCAAGGCATATGGTTTACCAATCAGCCATTGGACCAACAGACCTGAACTGGTGAAAAAGGAGCTCACACATTTGACACAGTTTCACGCAAATTGCTCAGAAATCCTTGGTTTAAATGTTTTTCAAACTGCTCAATATGGCGGAAAATCTAAGGGCGGAGCTTACTGGTTAAAATGATAGATGTGTTCTTCATGAGTCAAGGCACATGTGTGAGCAAGTTTCACGGCTGTCGGCCAAACGAGGCATGACTTTTGCCTGTTTAAAGTTTGCATTTTCAAAAAGTTGCTATAGCGCCTGTTATGTATTTGAGCCCTGGCACTACTGTTACTGTATATTGGCAGCTCACTGTTCCTTTAAGAGAGGTTGTTACGTCATCATTGGCGGACCGTGTCTGTATTACAAACGCGCTGAATAAGTATACAAATGGATAAACTCTCCAACACTGTTTGAGTCATTATTATACTGTTTATGTAAGTGGACATACATAACAGTTTTTTTTTGGATCTTGTAACGTGGAACTTTTTTTTAAACTTTTTTTTAAAACCAAATTTTCTTTAAAATCCCTGTGTACGTGTGGGCATAGTCGAAGAATCTTTCCAAAAAGTACAATATGTCAGTGTAAGACATATTTTACATGCTTTGTGAAATGAACACTTTGAAAATGGAAACTTGTATTCATAGTTACTCAAAACCAAACTGCCAAAGTATTTCATTGTAGTTTAAGGAAGAAAAAAAAACTCTATCAAGTCAATTTTATTGATGCAATGCCAAATCAAAACAGTGCCTAATGACACTTAACATATGAAGCAGCAGGTCAAGATCATCCACCATTTACCCAACAATTCACGCGACACCACGTAGTCTCATTAATTGTTTCACACGCACACACAGGTATGGTACGGTACTGTGTGTGCACTGTGTGTGCACTAGACCGCGCCCCCTTGATTCGTGAGCCAGGCCCAGGTACTCAAATGGCTACTTTGCATAACAGAAACCTGTTATGCAAAATAAGCAACACAGCATTTTGGCTTCAGTTAAGTTCAGTAGCCGCTGCTGCCAGTATCCTATCTGCATGCAACAAGCCACCGTGAGAAGATACTCGTTCAAAGCAAACTTTTCGTTTCAGCACCTATAATTCAAGGTATTCCTTGAGAAGATTTACAGACTAAAACTAAGCTAAAAAATAGTCATTTAACACGTTTCCTACTATGTAGTAAAATAACATTTGCAGGATGTGCGAGTGTCGCACCATTAAAATAGCATTCCGCCGATAAAATAATCATCATTACACCACAGTGTGTTAATATCAACTTCATATCTGTAGTGACATTGTATTATGTATTATTATCAACTTAATCTCTCTAGTAACATTTTATTATGTATTATTATCAACTTAATCTCTCTAGTAACATTGTATTATGTATAATTATCAACTTAATCTCTCTAGTAACATTGTAGGCCTATTATGTATTATTATCAACTTAATCTCTCTAGTAACATTGTATTATGTAGTATCAACTTAATATCTCTAGTAACATTGTATTATGTAGTATCAACTTAATCTCTCTAGTAACATTGTATTATGCATTATCATCAACTTAATATCTCTAGTAACATTGTATTGCAAAAAAGAAAAACGTTTAATGGGAATATAACCACGTTTTGGTCTTCATCGGTAACCTGTAAACTGTACTTTCCCGTCCTTTTTTTTTGCAAACTGCTAATGAAGAATTCAATCAATCAATCAATCAATCAAGATAAACTGTATATGTTGTGTCATTTCAGCTTGAAGGTGAACCTTAAACCTATCTAACAACATGCCTATCACGTATCACAGAATTGAGGTAATTTAATCATCATAAGAGTAAGCATATAAGTTATCTATAATGATTAGACATCCTTTGATTAACCTATTCCACGTATCTGTGGACATTGGGATTTGGCAGGGACAACAGGTCTTCCTCTGATCACATCCAGCTCCCCAGCTCACCACACCAGTGATGTAGTGAATCCCATCCTGTTCACACATCAGTGGACCACCTAGTAATACACCCTGGAAGGACAAATAACCATTTAAATACAGTCATTACATAATAATAATAATAATAATAATAATAATAATAATAATAATAATAATGATAATAATAAGGGTAATAATAATAATAATAATAATGATAGAGTGAGATCTCTCAACAAAATCTGTAGAGGAGGAGCAAAAAGTGCTTGATATTTTGATTCTACGGCCTTTGGTCAATAGGATACCCAGAACTCTTTGACACTCTTGAGTCTCCGCTGGTCGTGATGAGTGCGACAAAAACTAAAACATCTCCATGAATTCAAGGCTTGTGTGAACTACTCCTTTAAGTCCTGCCTAAATGGCAGTTCATTAGTCCTGATTATAATTGTATTAATCTTATGTCTCGTAGATGGTAATGCTCTTAACTGTGTTATTTGTCACCCAACCAGGTCGCACATTAACATCAATGGGAATAAGACATAGGGGCTTTTTTGTGTTATCCTTTTGACTACGATTGTGCACTATTTTGTTGTTGTACATTTGTTTCTGTCAATAAACAAATAAATAAATCTAATTATTTACATAATTTGATTATTCAGCGTGTATAGAGTGGTTAAGTTGTGATTTTGCACTTCCTGCTTCTGTTAGTCCGTTTTTTTATTTTCTAGATGCCTGAAATAAGGCTATCATTTAAGTATAACATTTTACATTGTCGTGACAAGAGGCTAAATGAGAGTACAGAGATAGTCTGAGACATTAAACATCAAACTCAGAAACTCCTCCACCTACAGATGTGTCCTTTGAAAGCTTTGAGCTCCTCTAACTCTGGTCTGATTTCTCCTACATGCCCAGTGTATGTACGCACGCACGCACGCACACACACACGCACGCACGCACGCAAAAACACACACACACACACACACACACACACACACACACACACACACACACACACACACACACACACACACACACACACACACACACACACACACACACACACACACACACACACACACACATTGGTTGTACAACTTCTTTGTACAACCAATAGCTAAAATAGATCTACAAGCTCACAACATGTCAAATCACTGCACCTTGTAAGCTTGTAGATCTGCTACTTTTAATATAACCAAAATATGGATGTGTGGTTTAATTAGCTTGACAAGCTTTAGTATTAAATTGTTAAATTGTAATATTATCAAACATAAATATCAATCTACATTTCCCCAAATAAATGTTTGAATTCAGTCTGATCAGAAGCAATGATGACACTTGACAGACAGACAGACAGACAGACAGACAGACAGACAGACAGACAGACAGACAGACAGACAGACAGACATATACACAGACAGACAGACAGACAGACAGACAGACAGACAGACAGACAGACAGACAGACAGACAGACAGACAGTATAGATTAGCGTCATTGTTGAAGTCATTGTTTATTACCCGCAGTCCAAATGCAGAAAGAAGTCGCATTCATCAGCCTCGGTCGTTCCAGTATCACAGTATCGCAGATTACATTCACGTCCGGAACATTTAGGCTTAAAATTCCATACAAATTCACGTTCCAAACTACGAACTGGATCAGTACGAATTACGCCACCGATACAGCCCAGTTCTCTACACACTACCTCCATTGCCTTTTTTAGGTTTTTCGCGTTCATGCTATAAGGGTTTAATGGTCTCCATTCATCGCCGTTCATGCACATCTCCAGTTTACCAGAACACTGGCCTTCGTCCGCAAACCTGACGGTATGATCGGCATAACCTGTGCAATAGAATAAACAAATAAATAAAGTAATATTACTTTGATTAGAAGAAAACCTTCTAGGTTACAATCTATAATATTTATGTATGTGTTGATGTTTGTTTACGTTTGAGGCGGCGATTGAAAAGGAAAGCCTGGGGAGCTGAAAAGAAAAAATGATCAAACTAATGAGTCTGAAAGTAACCCGTGGTGGAAGAAGTACTTGAGTAAAAGTATCAATACAACAATGTAGAAATACTCTGTTACAAGTAAAAATATCAATACTAAAATGTAAAAATACTCTGTTACAAGTAAAAGTCCTGTATTCAAAATGTAGGCCTACTTGGGTAAAAGTACCACATTATTGGCATGAAAAAATATACTTTAAAGTATCAAACAAGGAAGTGTTGATCAAATAGAATACATTTTTGGTTACTGCATCGTTTTCAAAAACATTCTTGAGAGCAACGTTTAGCTGTAACCAGTGTTGGGAAGTAACTAAAGTAATATGTAACTTAAAGTAATATTATTACTTTTTCCAGTAACTAGTAATATAACTAATTACTTTCACGTTTTGAGTAATAAATATTACTTTTACTATTTTCCACCAGAAGGGACAGAATGCCCTCTCCATCAAGGGAAGCCTACGATGGGACACGTACGATCCTCCCAGTCACTCTATATCTAAATTATAATCAATCATATCTATAATATCTTCCCAAACATGCTCAAGCTGGCGACATAAAATAAAGGTGCTCAACCGAAAATAAGTTGCTGCATGTGAGGTTACTTTAGTATATCGTCACTGTCGGGCCGGGACCAGCTAACTCCATTTTCAGCTTTTTAAATATTTTTCATAAATCAACGCTATGGAACACCCTTTACGTCTGTGTAAAAAAAAATGTAACCAATGAAAAGTACTAAAAAGCGCTTCTGACAGAACCAGCTAACTCCATTTTATTGTCAAACTGTCGGCCATACCAGCCAACTCCACTCCAGATGATGCTCCATTTGCAGCGGCTACCAGAATCGGGAGAACACAGACAAAGGGTCCGTGGATTACCTTTTTCGCCACATTGTATCAAAAAACTATGTTGTCCCTGAGACCTACAGATGTTTGAGGATTGTCCGGAAACATTTTTTTTTTAGAGCGGGGTGAAACAGCCGCTTAAATCGCTTATTTAGTCGGCCATGTTTCTCATTGTATTGTAAAAAATGATTTTCCAGAAAATCCTCAAAGATCTGTAGGTCTCAGGGACTACCATTAGTTTTTTTGATACGATGTGACAAAAAAGATAATCCACGGACCCTTTGCCGGTGTTCTCCCGATTCCGGTAGCCACTGCAGTGGAACCTCATCTCGGAGCTGTATAGACGAATCCACAGGGTTAGCTGCGGTGTCGTGGTGAGAAGCAGCACCCGAAAAATGTCCTCCAATTGAGCTGGATTTGGTTAAAGTGGTGATAATATAATCACACATGCACGTATCTTACAATATATAAAGTAACAATACCAACTTTGATGAGGTAGTATTGCTTTATTTAAAAAAATATAAGGTTTTCTTAATTTCCTGAAAAATCAATATTTTTGAGTTAGCTGATTCTGGCCCGACAGCATAGATATCATACATTATGATATCATACTATATGCTTATAGTATGATATCTCTGCAGTTCTCTGCTGTCTCTGCAAAACATACTCTCTCGCCATGCCTTTCGGCCTGGCGGAGACAATAACTGAAATATACGAAGAAATTACTTACATTCAAGAAGGAGCAGAGAGGTCACAATCAGCCACAGAACCATCTTCATCCTGCTGTCTGGTCCGTGATGATACCTTCTGTCTGCTCTGTCTGGCACTACACAGATAACTTCAGCCACTGTCTGCTCTGACACTGTGTCCTGATATGTCCCCTTATAGCCTGCCTAAACAAACACACACACAAACACACACACACACACACACACACACACACACACACACACATACGCGCATACGCACGCATACACACGCACACACGCAAACACACACACACACACACACACACACACACACACACACACACACACACACACACACACACACACACACACACACACACACACACACACACACACACACACACACACACACACACAATTACCCAACGACAGATCAATAATGGTTGACTTTGATCAGAAGACAGTATTACTGAAACACTGGATCACTGATATTCATAATAATTACAGTGAATATGTCAGGGTTATTATGAGGTGTCTAGTGTGTATGGGTTATGGTTACTGGGGTGTTATTAACGTTATTAATAATAGTTACAGTATGTATGGGTTAGGGTTACTGGGGTGTTATTCAAGTTATTAATAATAATTAGTTACAGTATATATGGGTTAGGGTTACTGGGGTGTTATTGGTCGGGGATCTTAGTATAATTTGAGCTTCAATTGGAATCGACTTCTGAAAAGTCTATTTTACTGCTTTTAGTTTCAGAAATTATTTTTCTCTGATATTCTGATTAGTATTTTGGCATTTTTTGATTTGGGACTGACAAAGGAAAAAAGCTCTTTATTTGTCTAATTCATCTGGAATCTAAAACCCTGAAATGGTTATATTTGAAATGTCAGTCATCTTTTATTCATCCTTTTTCATCAAAACAATGTCACGTGACCACGTGTCAAATCACATGGTCTTTGTCTTTTTTGGCCCAGGTACCCCTGGGAGGGGAGATTTTTTTCCAGGTACCCCCTCATCCTCGCAACACCGATAAACATATACTTACAACCAAATGTGTAAATTTAGATGCCATTGAAACTATTTGTATTAAAAACGTTTCAATCAAAATCATTCAGACCCATTTCATAGTCAAAAACAATATAGCTGCAAGCAGTAATAAACGGGTTCGAGGCATGAGAGCAAAAAGCGATATGCAACAATAGCACATAGAAACAGAATAGATTGAACTTGAGACAAAGCAGCCCATGCAATTAACAAATGAGCATTCGGAGGGGTGCAATTGGGGTTGAGAACCTCACTCAAGGACACGTCAAACCATGGCCATTGACAGGAATCGAACCCTTGACCTTTGGGACTCATAGGCTGGCACATTACTAGCACTTTACCGACTGAGCTATTCGATCCACAGACAGACCAAACTGCTCAAAATGGCTGAAGATCTAAGGGCGGAGCTTACTGGTTGAAGAGACAGATGTGTTCCTCATGAGTCAAAGCACATGTGTAAGCAAGTGCCATGGCTGTCGGCCAAACGTTTGGATTTTCAAACGATTGCTATAGCACCCTCCTTTGGCCGATTGGAGTAAGATTGGTTTCAGTGATATTTGGAGTGCCCCTCTACAATACTACAAAAGTTTCACAAAAATATGAATATGCATTTATGTTTTTGGGGCAGAAGAATGATTAAGAGAGAGAGAGAGAGAGAGAGAGAGAGAGAGAGAGAGAGAGAGAGAGAGAGAGAGAGAGAGAGAGAGAGAGAGAGAGAGAGAGAGAGAAGAGAGGCGGGCAGAGAGAGAGAGAGAGAGAGAGAGAGAGAGAGAGAGAGAGAGAGAGAGAGAGAGAGAGAGAGAGAGAGAGAGAGAGAGAGAGAGAGAGTGAACATGCATTAATTAACAAAGTCATGATTTTTACAAGCATTTGTATTGGTACTTGAGTAAATGTACATAGTTACTTTTCAGCACCATTGAGGAGCCAATGACTGACAGGCTAGGTAACACCATGTGCACTGATTGCTAGAGTGCAGAGGGACATGGGTTGATATTAATGGTCTTAACTCAAAATGTATATATCACACAGCTTAGATGTTTTGATTAAATCTGTTTGTAAAAAAAATCTGTAGTGTAAAAGTTGCACGTTCATACAATGTGAATGTATATTGTTTCTTATGTCTGGGTAGCTCAGTTGGAAAAGCTCTTGACTCTCAACCGCAAGGTCATGGAATTGAGTCCTGGCAAAAGCAACACAGCATATATCTGGTTCCCTGTTGTATAGGGCATTGTTACAGGTATAGGCTCATGTGTTTGTTAATGTTGCTACCCTTTAAATGGCCATGGCCAATAACGTGGCATTGGGCGCTTAAAGTTAATATTTGAAAAATTACACATTATTTCAAAGACAAAGCCACCAGGCCACTAATGAGTTGAGTGAAGAAAGGTGTGATTGGTGATGAGTGAGAGCAGACGAGAGGGGTGAATCCAATCCATTGGAATATGGGTAAGGTTGCTGACTAGATGACTCTTTTCTACACCCACCCTCACTAATCTTAACCTAAGTAAAACAACAACCTAACCTCAAGAAACACTATTTGTAAAACTAAGAACTCCAAATGATGACCATTTCAACACATTGTTGGGGACAGGGATCTAACCAGCGACCTGTGGATTCACAGGCTGCCTCTCTTCTCATTGAGCTAGAGATATGGCTTCCCTAATGGTGTCTGTTGATATCTATAGGTTTTTCCGTCCGTTATGAACCAAGCCTCTGTTTTGCTAACTACTCTAGATCACTGGTTCACAAAAGATTTACCAATAAAGTTTTTTTTTTGTCTCCTCGGAATGGAAACTAGTGAAAATAGTCAATCTACAAGCTCACAACGCGTTGCTATCTGAGAAGTTGTGAGATTGTAGATCGGCTATTTTCACAAAAATGACATTTTTGTGTCATACATGAAAAACTACTCTCAAAAAAGCATTTCATGTTATTCTTTTTTAAATTGCACATGTCTGAATTAACAGGGTCATGTTTTGTGCAATGCAATTTAAAGGTAAACTGTAATGAGTGGGGTTTGGACCAGGGACCTTCGGAACATGAGGCTAACAGTTTACTGATCGAGCTATTCAATCCACAGCCTTACTCAGTGAGAAAGGAGAATCCAACAAAACAAAAGGAGTTATGAAGTACATCATACATTGAAGATAACTACTCTCAAATAAGCATTCCATGTTACATTTAACAATTGCACATTTATTCATTGATACAGTCATGTTATGTGCATTGCAATTGAGATGAAGTCTGCATGAGGTGGGACTCGAACCGGCAACCCTGGTTGCAAGGCACATGGTTTACCAATCAGCCATTGGAACAAAAGACCTGAACTGGTGAAAAAGGAGTTCACACAGATGACACAGTTTCACACAAATTGCTCAGAAATCCTGGGTTTAAATGTTTTTCAAACTGCTCAATATGGCGGAAAATCTAAGGGCGGAGCTTACTGGTCAAAGTGATAGATGTGTTCCTCACGAGTCAAGGCACATAAGTGCCTTGTGTAAGTCGGCCAAACGAGGCATGACTTTTGCCTGTTTAAAGTTTGCATTTTCCAAAAGTTGCTATAGCGCCCCCCTTTGACCAATTGGAGTAAGATTGGTTTCAGTGATATTTGGAATGACCCTCTACATTACTGCAACGTTTCAAACAAATGTGAGACTTCATGTATGTGTTAGGGGCAGATGAATATTTGTCATAAAACTGCAATATTCATTGGCTCATAAAAGCTTAACATTTTCACTTAGAAAAAATCCACTCCTGTTCCACTACTGTTGGTATAGGTCCAAAGTTCATATGTAAAACGTTTCGTGCAGATTGTTCAAAGATCCCAGGAGGAGTTTGATTTTAACTGCTTTTCATATAATTCAAAATGGTGGGAGATCTAAAGGTCAGAGGTCAAAAGTCAAGAGTGTGAAAGTTGTTAGGCATGAGGAGATGCATGTGTGTATCAAAGTTTCATGGCTGTAGGTCAAACAGGGCATGAGTTATACCTGTTCAAAGTTGGCATTTTCAATTGAGTGCTACAGCGCCACCCTTTGGCCAATGGTTGTGAGTGTCGGGCCTTGGCCGTTTGGCATAGCCCTCTACCATATTGCCGAGCTTCGTAAAAAGTGACCACACGGTTAGGCCAGAACTGCAAAAAGAAAAGCCAAGGAATGCTTCGAGCCTTATAGGCCTCGAACCCTTAATAATAGCGAAAGTGAAGAGATGCAATAAGGGGCCATGGCCCCTTAACAACACAATGGTACATATAGCACAGACATGGTTTCCTGTTTCACGTCCCACGGATTAAACTAGTTGGACCACTCCGACGTATAGCTGCCTGACCAAATTTTTTTAATCGCGTTAATTTTCTGTAATTAATTAATCTAAATTAATCAGTTAAAGTCCCAGCCCTAGTTATTATATCGTAAGTTCCAGGATGGTACTTACTATGGGATATCATCGCCCTCTAGCGATGCCACAGAGCAAACACACAATCTCCCGAGCTACAATCCTCACAGATGATTGGAAAAGGGTCAGTGTGATGTAAAAGAAAACGGCGACCGGTTGGAGTATAAATACTCTTACGTCATACGAGCTCGACCTCTTCTTCTACTCTGCAGTGGCTGCATGCACTCGGAGCTGAACGAAACATCGGAGAAACTTAGCGAATTCCAACACAACCCAAAGCGAGGGCACAAGTTGTTCCTTCACGGGTGCTTCGTGAAAAATAAGTTTCAGTTATTATAACTCTCCCGAGTTCTCAACTTTTTCAACTTTCCTATCCTCTCTGTTTTCGAGCCACGAGCGGCTAAACTAGTGCTAGGCTAGGCTAACTTTGTTTGACCACCTCGTGTCGAAAACACCAACAACAAAATGGAGTCTCCTCGTCCCTGCGGCAAGAGGGAATGTCGATTCCTCATCGCAGCAGAGGACGAGCACACTCTGTGTTTGTCCTGCTTGGGGCTGACACACGCCTGGTTCTCGCGCCATAAAGAGGAGGCGGAGCATGGCTGCGGCCCCTGCTTAGCCGTAGCAGCTAACGGCAGTGCTAGTCCCGAGGCGCCGCCCGCCAAAGCACCAAGAGCGCAGGCGGCTAGCACTAGCAGTGGGGCTATGGGCCCTCCGTTCCACTCGGCTCCACGTGCCAGTGGAGCAATCTCCAAGTGGACTGGGGAGGCCAGACTGGCTCCTCAGTCCCCTGGGAGCATCGTCGAAGAAGCCATCGGAACTTCCCAGGGTAGCGATGACTTCGTCCACACCCCCACCTCGTCCGTCACCAACTGGGGAGACACGGACGACGACAGCGAAGAGGACGAACCTCTCGCGCCGGAGGTGGAGGACGACGACGACGGAGGTAAGGATGGTCAGCCCAGATCCTCCTGTCCTGGAGCCAGAAGAGGCGACGACCTCCCCGGAGCCTAGCCAGGAGGCCAAGGTATCCGGGGAGCCCGTCATCACCGTGCTCCGTCGTGCTACGGCTAGGTGCGGCCTTACCCAGCCGACGGAGCCTGCGAGGTCGTCAGTAGGGATCCCCATCCCAGGGTTCCAGGGACTGGCGCCCCTCCCCCATCGAGTGGTCGACTCTAAGCTGCTCCCGGAGGCCTGCGGCGTCAGGGACGCGGTGCAGTATACCTGGGCGGTTCGACGGGAGCCAGTGTCGCTCGGCTTCAACGCCGACATCGCCACGGGAGTCGACCTGGGGGTGGCAGGTCTCCCACCCATGGACCGGGACCTAGCCACCGCCATCGAGAAGGCCAAACCGGGTCGGGTAGGCAAGGACCGCAGGAGCGGACACCCCACCTTTACCAACCCGAAGATGAAGGCCCTCTTCAACGCACACGTCGTGCTCTACAAGGCCTCCGCGTCTGCTGTGAATGCGTTGAACGTGGGGTCGATGCTCCAGGGGTCAGCCGCGGAGAAGCTCAAGGAGCTGGTAGCCCGGCCTCTACAGGAGTCAGACACGGCAGTGGACCTGCACACCACATTCCTCGACGACGCCACGGAGCTCGCCAAGCTGGTACAGTTGGCCATCCTGTGTAGCTGCAACGCGATAATGTGGTCGGGTCGGGCCATGGCCCTCACGGCGGACCTGGAGAGGGTCCAGTGGCTCGACCTGGCGTCGGAGTCCAAGGCCATCGTGACAACGGGTCTCAAGAGCCTTCCTCTGACGCCCAGGAACCTGTTTCACACCGCGGCGGACCTCATCGCCAAGGCCCAAGCCGCGGAGAAGCAGCTGGAGGAGACAGCCGCAGGACTCCTCTCCACCCCCGCAGCCTCCTCCTCTTCGGCGAGGCCTCAGCAGCAGGGGGCAGCGGGTGGTAAACGCCAGTCTGGACGCAAACATGGAGCGTCCAGGGCATCCAGCACCAGAGCCAGCTCCTGGGAGCGTCCACAGGGCTCCTTCGGTGCTACAGATGTCAGGCTGAAGGACAAGGAGCGCGCTCCTCCTCCCCCTCCTTCGCCCAGGGCCCAGCGGAAGGACAGCGGCCCTGGTCGCAAAGGTAGGCAGCAGAAGTGACACTTACCGCCCGTTTTGGTCGGGCGCTCAGCCCCCCCTCGGCTCCACCGAAATCATGGGGGGGGGCGACTGGCGCTTTCCTTGCCCAACTGGACAGAGTCGAGGACGAGTCCACCGGTGCAAAGAGACTAAGAAAGACGCTTTCGGCAATGGATACGGTTCAGAGCCATGTGTGTCCTCTAAAAATTATGTCACAATTGCCAGTAAAAGAAAAAATGTGTGCGTGTGTGCCGCCTGTGTGTGGAATAAATCCATTGCTGAAAACACAAATGCAAATTTTTTACCATGCCATGAAATGCCAAGGAGACAGACTTCCCGGTGGGAACCCTTGTCCTCCGATACAATTCATGAGTCCTCAGTGTCCGCCATGTACCCCAAAGAGACGGGGAAACATTCCGGACACTGCAGGAACGAACACTGTGCATGCTGTACATATTCTGAATCAATCGCAGGTAAAGAGACCCTTGCTAATGAATCAAATGTGTCAAATGTCTTGTGTAGAACAGGGGTTCAATGTAGTCAAAACATTAATTCCATCTGCGACTTCGCAGTTCCTTTTTCCGTCCGGCAGAGGGCGTCCAAACGCCTCTGCAGTTCGGAAGAGGCACACAATGGTCGCCTCTCTCTCCCCTCTCAAAATGGCGGAGGAGAGGCGGATGTTGTCGACTCTGAGAACCCCGGTGTTACACCGGCGAAACTCCCCAGGGGGAACGAAAGTTTCGCTCAAGGTAAACACGTCTCACAAAATGGCGGTTCCTCTCGACCTTCCCAAGATGGCGGACGGGGCGAGACGGAACTTACAGCAACAAACCCCGGTGCAACCCTATCAACGCTCCCCGAGGGGTGTAGCGGTCCGAGTAGGTACAACACCGCAGAAAGGTTCCGGTGTCTCGGCACACAGAGCGGCGAAGCCTCGCGTTCCCATGGGAACAGGCGCTCGCTCGGTGACGAAGGCGACATTATCCCAGCTAACGCTAGCATGCGATGGTACAGGGCGGATGTCGACGGTGAGTGGGAATCCCCGTCTACGTCGCGGACGTCACGGGCTTCCCTCGCCAGCGTACGATCAGAACCCGACAGGGCAGATGACGTCAGCAGCCCCCACCTCCCCTGCGAACCCTCTCGCTCGCTGTTTTTCCAAATGGAAAGCTTGCAATCCACATCCTTGGGTGTTACGCACCGTGCGGAAAGGATACAGATTACAATTCTCGAGCACACCTCCACTAACCACTACAGTAGTGTTCTCCCGAGCGTCAGGCCAGGCGGCCATCACGCTGCGGGACGAGGTGTCGGCTCTTTTGAGCAAGGGTGCTATCAGAGAACTATTACCGGATCAGAACCGATTGGGTTTCTACTCGGAATATTTCCTGGTGAAAAAGAAGGGGGGGGGGCGTAAGACCTATTCTGAACCTCAAAGGCCTGAACAGGTTCCTGATGGTTTTCAAATTTCGTATGCTCACGACGAAAACGCTGCTGGAGCAGGTTCGTCAGGGAGATTGGTGGACGAGTATAGATTCAAGGATGCTTACTTCCACGTCCCAATCTATCCACCGCACCGCAAATTCCTGCGCTTCGGCTTCGAAGGCAGAGTGTACGAGTACACGGTGCTACCGTTTGGCATGTCACTGAGCCCCAGGGTGTTCGTGAAATGCACGGAGGCGGCTATAGCCCCGCTGCGGCAGCAGGGTCTGCGTCTGGCGACGTATATAGACGACTGGCTGCTGTCAGCGGATTCGAGGGAAGAGGTGGCACGCCACACCAAGGTGGCCATTGCACACCTACAGTCCCTGGGCTTCACAGTCAACGTTCAAAAGAGCGTTCTGGTTCCGTCCCAACAAACCACCTTCCTGGGGATATCCTTGGATTCCACCAGGATGGTGGCGTGTCTGTCTCAGGACAGAATAGCGAGCTTTCTGGCATGCGTGAGGTCCATGCGCCTGGGGCGCAAGATCACGTACAGAACTTGCATGCAGGCTGCCGGACTCATGGCCTCGGCCGTGAGCCTGATTCAGCTTGGCAGGCTCAACATGAGACCTTTTCAGAGATGGATGCGGTCTCTCAGGATACCGCACTCCATGGGCTCTCAGATGGTGGTAGTGTCAGCACAGTGTGTGTCGTCACTCCGACGACACACACGGACGCAGGCGACCTTCATGGCCGAAGGTGTCAAGATAGGCGCCATAGCGTCTTGGAAGGTGATTACCACGGACGCCAGCCTCTCAGGTGTGAACAGGTGTGTGGGACTCTTCCCAGAGGAGAGCGCACATCAACTACCTGGAGCTGCTGGGGGTCTTCCTTGCTCTCAAACACTTCGAGAGCCGCATCGGAGGGTGTCATGTTCTGGTCAGAACGGACAACACCACAACGATGTGTTATGTCAACAGAGAAGGAGGATTGGGTTCCCTTGTATTGGACAAACTAGCCAGCGAAATGACGCTCTGGAGCGTACAACGCTTGGCGCAATTGCGCGCCATTCATGTACCGGGCCACCTGAACAGCGGTGCGGACCTGCTGTCCAGGGGAGGGCCACGGTGCGGGGAATGGTCGCTCTGCCAGAGGGCAGTGGATCTGATCTGGGCCCGGTTCGGCCAGGCGCAGATCGATCTGTTCGCATCCAGAGAGAACACGAAGTGTCGGCGCTTCTTTTCACTCAGGATGCAGAGCCAGTCCCTGGGAATAGACGCTCTAGCTCACGCTTGGCCAAGCGCGCTGCTTTACGCGTTTCCACCCCTGGAGCTGATCCGCCCGACTCTGGAACGGATCAAGACTCAGGGGGGAGGGTTCTGTTGTTGGCACCAGCGTGGGGCGCGTGGAGGTCGGAGATAGATCCCCTGCTCTACGACCTCGTGACGCAGGGAGGGAACGAGGTGTTCCACGAGAACCCCAAGGACCTCGACCTGTGGGTTTACCCCGTGAAAGGTTGAGTCTAGTCTCACAAGGCCTTCCCCCTGCAGTGGTGGCCACTATACAGGGGGCTAGGGCGATGACCACCAGGAGTCAGTATGACATTAGGTGAACCATGTTCGAGACTTGGTGCCTGGAGCAGTCTCCTCAGGTGGAGGCTTCCCAGGCTTCGGTGGTGGCCGTTCTGACTTATCTGCAAGACAGATTGGATCAGGGTTTGGCTTTCTCCACTATAAAGGTGTACTTGGCTGCCATCTCCGCGTGCCATGGCGGTTACCATGGCGACTCGGTGTGCAACCACCCGCTGGTGCGCCGTTTCATGAACGGTGCCAAGCGGGCTAGGCCAGTGAACAGACCTTTGTTTCCTAAATGGGACCTAGCCTTAGTGCTGACGGCACTGTGTAGGCCTCCATTTGAGCCTCTTGAAACTGCGTGCTTGCGCATTGTTAGTTTCAAGACGACGCTCCTTTTGGCCCTTTGCACGGCGAAACGTGTGGGCGACATGCAAGCGCTCTCTGTGAGTGAGGATTGCATGCGGTTCTCGGACGATGGCCAGAGGGTTTTGTTGAAACCCAATTTGGCATATTGTCCAAAACCGGTGTGGTCGCCAGAGCTCCTGTGGAGCTGGGGGCTTTTCACCCTCCACCGTTTGCCTCGGAAGAGGATAAACGGTTGCATTGTCTCTGTCCGGTGAGAGCCTTGAGGATGGTCGTGTGTCGCCTCAGCTTTTCATCTCCTACGGCCGAGGCCGTAGGGCGGCGGTGGCTAGACCGACTCTGTCCAGATGGATTGTGGAGGCGATTCGGTTGGCATATGGGAGTAGTGGCACTGCTGTCCCGGTGGGACTGAGAGCGCATTCTACTCGGAGTGTGTCTGCATCGTGGGCCCTTTATAAAGGGGTGTCGCTGCAGGACATATGCTTGGCAGCCAACTGGTCGTCACCATTGACATTCGTGTCTTTCTACAGCTTGGACGTGGCGGCATCTGAAATGGCGCACACAGTCTTGGGTGTAGTGGCTGCACCGAGGTAGGTTGAAAATGCAGGGCTTCAGGGCGTGCGTTTTTCACCACCTTTACGCAGTGGCTGGTTCCAGACATACAGGTGGTGAGACAGGCCTAGGGGCTTGTTCTCTCTGTATGAATCTGACTGGCCTTCCTTGCCCTCTCGGGACCTGATAGACGAGGTCTTGGGAGGAGGAGGCCTTGGTTTCCCTGCCACATTTCAGTCAGACTGGAGTTGTCTGGGCTGGTGGCTAGGGACAGGACTTAAAGTCTGTCAGGGTCTTGCCTTTAAATCCTCCCGGTCCATGATCCCACGGGGTCATGGGCTGCCTGGAGGCCAAGGTCAAGTCGAGGATTTGACCTGTGGCCTTGGGTAGCATTGGGTGGGGTTGGTGTGACTATGGGCTCCCCCGGGGGACGTGTATGTGTCCCATAGTAAGTATCATCCTGGAACTTACGATATAATAACCCTAGGTTACAACTGTAACCCAGGTTTTATTAGTAATGTAAGGATGGTACTTACGTTAAACCCCCTCTGAGTGCAAGCTAGCATGCAAAGTAGAAGGTTTCCGAGGTCGAGCTCGTATGACGTAAGAGTATTTATACTCCAACCGGTCGCCGTTTTTTTACGTCACACTGACCCTTTTCCAATCATCTGTGAGGATTGTAGCTCGGGAGATCGGTGTGTTTGCTCTGTGGCATCGCTAGAGGGCGATTACTTTGTAGATTTAGCTTATTATTACAAAACATACTGTACATGAACCACTTATGCCATATACTTATATTAGCTAGCTATTCAAAAATAGCAGATCTATTTTTGAAAGGGGAAAAAATGATTTTAAAAAATTGGAGTACTTTTACTGTGGTACTTAGTGGTGTAGGTATATTTTGACGGCAATAATTTTGTGCTTTCACTCAAATTATTTTTTAAATACAGCACTTTTACTTGCAACAGAGAGTATTTCTACATTGCGGTATTGCTACTTTTAATTAAGTAAAAGTACTTTTTTCCACCACTGAGCGTGACCTTCAAGCGCTGGTGGGAATGAATGTAAGGCATGGTTGACACAGGACAAACAGACAGCATGTCCTATAGGAGGAACCCATGGCTTTTTCTTGGCAGGGAGCGAGTGAGTTTGGGGAAGTGTTTATTGCTCTTACATAAGGAGCTCAGTTACAGTACAGTAAACAACATGCATACAGAACATGAGGAGATTGCACAGCCAGAAGGAGATAAGTGAGTAACAGACTGGACATTCTTGGACCCTGGGGAGAGCTAGCAATTTGTTTGTTTGTCGGGTAGAAACCTTGTATCTCCATAATATTTCAACTCTTTATGTTCCCCCCCCCCCCCTGTGAATTAACCCATTTAAATTCTAAAAACACCTTCTAAATCCAGTGGTGGAAAGTAACTAAGTACATTAAGTACTGTACCTAAGTACAATTTTGAGGTATTTGTACTTTACTTGAGTATTTCCAATTTTACTTCTACTCCACTACATCTCATAGTCAAATATTGTACTTTTACTCCACTACAATTATTGGAAAACTTAAGTTACTAGTTACTTTTCAGATATAAATTATTGCATTATGAAACATACATTACCACTTTAGCCCTATTTTATACATAGGCTATTTGAAAATAGCCGATCTACAAGCTCACAACGTTGTGAGCTTGTAGATCTGCTATTTTCAAATATTTTTGTACTTTTAACTTTTGGTACTTTAAGTAAATTTTGATGCCAATACCTCTGTACTTTTACTCAAGTAAATTTAGAATTCTGGACTTATATGGACGCATATAGCTTATACTGTACAGTATATAGCCAAATCTAAAATGACTCAGATGCTTTCTTGGATTGAATGGGTTGATGCCCCACTTTGTCATACTGCAATGTCACACAAAAGTTTCGCTTCTTTTTTTTTGGGTGAAAGTGAAAATGGTATGTGGGTTTTATGAATATTGAACCAAGGATAAGTATTAACAAGAGCTTGTGACTAAATAATAACTTTGGACCCATTGGAACTCTATCTTTTTGCCATAATCCTGAAAAGTAACAGTTTTGGACATTGGAGGTTTCCACCCGACAGCAAAAAAACACACAAAAAACTAAAACAGAGTTGACTGTTTTGTTTTTTTCTATCAGCCCCAGAAAAGGGAAAAGGAGTTGTTTTTATGGATTTTATTAAAGATTGTTTTGTCTGTGTGCGTGTTTGGTAAAGCAGGAGGAGCCATTCCAGACAGAAGTTGAATGGAGCAAAAGGTTAAAGGGGAATGACCTTGAGGGCAAGCTGACTGACTGACTGCCTTGCAACAGCTGCACCGATGCAATGGGATCCAAACAACGCCTCAGTCCCAGCAGCAATGTTTTTTGTTGTTTCTTCTTGTGAATTCACAAAGCTACTAATATTTTCGTTGATCCGTTGATATGATGTTTAGCGTACTTCTTTTTTTCCTTCGATTTCTAACCGTTTATATGATGTTTTTGTGTAGTAATGTATATTTGTCTGTCAATGGAAACAAGCCATAGTGCTTTCTTGGGTTTAAAATCCTCTTTAACAGACCTTGTATTGAACCGTACTTCCCTGTGCTTGTCTTTGCAAACTGTTAATAAAGTATTCAATCAATCAATCACTCTGACAACATATTGGTGTATTTTAACCACTTATACCCCAGCATCCGTATTCTGGGAAAAGTTTATCATACGTCAAATTGTTGAAAATAGCAGATCTACAAGCTCACAATGTAACCTGGTAGATTTTTACGGGGCCAGGCTTCCAGCATGGACCCGTATTGTTATTGGCATTATTCCGTTTCTTCTTCTTCTGCCACTTTTGGCAGTTCTGGCTGAACCGTGCATACGCTTTTTACGAAACTCGGCCATATTGTAGATGGTCATGAAAAACGATCAAGAAATAATTCTCACAATCGTTCGTCAAAAGGTGGCGCTATAGCACTCAATTGAAAAATGCCAACTTTGAACAGGTACAACTCATGCCCTGTTTGACCTACAGCCATGAAACGTCGATGCACACATGCGTCTCCTCATGCTGAACAACTTTCACCCTCTAACTTTTGACCTCTGACCTTTAGATCTCCCACCATTTTGAATTATATGAAAAACAGTTAAAACCTACAGTATCTCCTCCTGAGATTTTTGAGTAATCTGCACGAAACTTTTTACACATGAACTTTGGACCTATGCCAAAAAACGTTTGCAAAATATTTTCCATAAGTGAAAAAATGAAGCTTTAATGAGCCAATGAATATTGCAGTTTTATGACAATTATTCATCTGCCCCTAACACATACATACAGACTTACCATTCTTTGAAACTTTGCAGAAATGTAAAGGGCCATTCCAAATATCACTGAAACCAATCTTACTCCAATTGGTCAAACGGGGGCGCTATAGCAATTTTTTGAAAATTGAAACTTTAAACAGGCAAAAGTCATGCCTCGTTTGGCCGACAGCCATTATACCTGCTTACACATGTGCCTTGACTAATGAGGAACACATCTATCACGTTGACCAGTAAGCACCGCCCTTAGATTGTCCGCAATCTTGAGCAGTTTGAAAAACACTTAAACCCAGGATTTTTCAGCTATTTGCGTGAAACTGTATGATCAGTGTGATCTCTTTTTTCAGAGGTTTGTCTGTTGGTCCAATAGCGTCCCGCTTAAGTGTATGTCTCACAACCTCAAGGTCACAGGTTCAAGCCTCACTTGGTGCAGACTTCATCTAAGTTGCATTTCACACAACATGACTATCCGTATCTATCTATCTATCTCTCTCTCTCTCTCTCTCTCTCTCTCTCTCTCTCTCTCTCTCTCTCTCTCTCTCTCTCTCTCTCTCTCTCTCTCTCTCTCTCTCTCTCTCTCTCTCGTCGGCCATAGCTGAGTGGTTAGAGAGCCAGAGGCTCTGGTTGCCCCAGGTACGATTCCAGGCCAGGTCAGCAAATGTGTCAATGAAATTTGTCCCTGAGCAAGACTCTTAACCCCTAATTTCTCACAGGCCCTCATTGGAAACAAGACCGCAAGGACTTTCATGAACTGACCTGTTAAAGGATTTATCATTTCTCTTTCTCTCTCCTGGCCCCGTATTATCGCTGCTTGCAGCTATATTTCTTTTTAGATTTTCTTCAAAAAACTGCTAGGATTTAAAAAACTTTTTTAAAGGAGTAGTTCACCCAAAAAATTACTTATTTTCTATCAATTGCACACACCATAAAGCCTTGAATTCATGATTTAAAAAAAAGTTTTTGTCGCATTCCTAAGCTAATAATTTGATTCCTGTCTCCTACCGGCTAATGTATCCGGTAGGAGACACAAAGTAGATTATTTGTGTCTCCTACCGGAAATACAACCGGTCATCAAATTATTGGCTTAGGAATGCCACAAAAACAAAAACGAATCCATAAATTCAAGGCTTCATGGGGTGTGCAATTGATAGAAAATAAGTAATTTTTTGGGTGAACTCCTCCTTTAAGACTGGCCTTAGGTCTTAATGCGTTAGAAGCTTCATAATGTATTCAGAGCCTTCATAAAGGAGCTGGAGAGGCTCTGACTGTCGGCTGAGAGCCAGCATGTCATCGTCATTGTGATGATGATGATGATGATGAGGAAGAAGAAGGCTTGATGGCCGCCAGCTGCATCCTGTGACCGGCGTTACAGCCGCTGCATTTGTCTCTGTCAGCCCCTCGCTGCCCGCCTGCCTGCCTGCCCACCACTCCGGTCCCCCCCCCCCCCACCCATCCCCCCCCCATCCCACCCTCCCTCACACGTCCACCATGAAAGGGGCTGGCTAGCAGCCTCCAAGCCCAGGCTTTGTACACACACACGTGCACGCACGCACGCGCACTGTGACGCACACACACACACACACAAGAGTTTTTATTAGGCTATTATACTTGTGAGGACGTGAACATTTTAGAACGCTGCATTGAAAACAGCCGATATACAAGCTCCACGTTGTGAGCTTGTAGATCGGTAATCTCCGAAGTCGACAGATTCTGCTAACATTTTCATAACTCCAGAATCCAGAGTCGACCGCATCCAAACATGTGAAAGATGGTCCTTG
The DNA here is from genome assembly GCF_963454915.1 of Gymnoscopelus microlampas. Classification (NCBI taxonomy): domain Eukaryota; kingdom Metazoa; phylum Chordata; class Actinopteri; order Myctophiformes; family Myctophidae; genus Gymnoscopelus; species Gymnoscopelus microlampas. The sequence goes on from NC_139941.1 coordinate 55,769,790, forward strand.
TGCTAAATTCTCGAGCGATACAAATACGCGATTTAGCGCAAAGGACCATCCGCTCACGTGTTTAGCTGCGGTGTACTCGGATTGGAGTTATGAAATGTTTTACTGCACAACACTGTATGTACATCAGCCCAGTGGCCTTGTGGTTAGAATGTCTGTCCTGAGATTGGACATAAATTACTCCTTAAACAAGTAGTAATGTTATGTTACTTATTACTTGGAATGGCATGGAGCCCATGCCAGCCTAGCCCGGCCCAGCCGCTGGCGTATTCATCATGACACGGGACGACGAGCGATGCCACGTATTCGCTGGCGCTGCCCGCAGCCTGTGCCAACGTCACTCAGCTGTGGGCAATCATCCTCTTCCCCTCTCTCTCTCTCTCTCTCTCTCTCTCTCTCTCTGTCTGTCTGTCGCTCTTGTCTCTCTACCTCCTGCCCCTCCTCTTCCTCTGCGGTCCAATGAGGATCTATTAGGAAGTGTTGTGGGCCCTCTGTTGTTGCCGATCTGCATCAAAGACCAAACTTGGCAAAAACACTGTTCATGGGTCTGAGAATAGTCTAAAAATGGCCATCATTGCTCCAATCGGGAGAATATAAGAATAGATTAGAGAACTAGTCATATAAATATGCAAAGTAACCAGTAAAGATGCCAAATAAATAATTGTAGTAACAAGTACAATATGTGGCTCTGAGATGTAGTCGAGTAGAAGTTTATGGTATATCTAGTTACTTTCCAGCAGTGATCTGGATGCATGTACCCATATGAGAGCTGGAGAGTGGGAGGAGAGTGGGTGGAGAGTGGGTGGAGAGTGGGAGGGTCCTGGTTCTGACTGCACTGTTCTGTTCAGTGTTGATCTGGGAGAGTTTATCCAGGAAGCGGAGCAGAGGACTGGATCAAGTCATTACCAGTGTCCTACTGACCTCAAGACCATAACATGTCAGCGAGTAAAGTCAGATCCCAAACGGTAAAAGAGGACCTCAAATGTCCACCATCAAAGTGGACCGAAGGAGATGAACTATTTGGGTTTTTTAAAAGAGAGACGTCGTCCAACAGCTTTTCAGCTGCTGCGTCAGAGGAGGAACAGCCAGAGATCTACCAGCAAGCCATGCTGAAGCAGCCTGTGATAAAGTTACACAGAATAGGTGTGTGCATGTTTTTATGTCCCTGTACTCTTTTCTTTCATCTTCAATAGAAAGCAGATGTACAGAAATGTTGTCGGTACTCTGTGGAGTAACGGAGTAATGCGTCTTTCCAGCACTAAATCAACTGTAGATAAGCACTGTGTGTGTGTGTGTGTGTGTGTGTGTGTGTGTGTGTGTGTGTGTGTGTGTGTGTGTGTGTGTGTGTGTGTGTGTGTGTGTGTGTGTGTGTGTGTGTGTGTGTGTGTGTGTGTGTGTGTGTGAGTGAGTGAGTGAGTGAGTGAGTGAGTGAGTGAGTGAGTGAGTGAGTGAGTGTGTGTGTGTGTGTGTGTGTGTGTGAGTGAGTGAGTGAGTGAGTGAGTGAGTGAGTGAGTGAGTGAGTGAGTGAGTGAGTGAGTGAGTGAGTGAGAGAGAGAGAGAGAGAGAGAGAGAGAGAGAGAGAGAGACAGACGGAGACACACACAGAGAGAGAGAGAGAGAGAGAGAGAGAGAGAGAGAGAGAGAGAGAGAGAGAGAGACGGAGACACAGAGAGAGAGAGAGAGAGAGAGAGAGAGAGAGAGAGAGAGAGAGAGAGGGATTTTAGTGTGTGTTTGAGTAGAATAGATTTCGTCCGAAGTTATAAGATCCTAATTTCATGCATTGTAATCACAACTGGCTGCAAGAAGAATCAGTCATCAGGCAGGACAAGAATCAGCCTAAATGTTGTAACGCCAATCTGTGCCTGGCAGTTGCTGCTGCCGTCCTAAATTTAGAACATTATCATTTGGTAATACAACACAGCTGTATGTTATTTTCAAAACGTTTTATGTTTTAATTTTTTCTCTCTCCTCATTCTCCATCACAGATGTCTTTCCTGCCCAACTCCAACATATCTACAGCAGAAATATACAACTCAAACATCACCATAGAACTCATACAGGAGAGAAATCCTACCACTGTGACCAATGTGGTAAAGGGTTCAGCCAGAATAGTACTCTGAAACAACACCAGAGAATTCATACAGGAGAGAAGCCCTACCCCTGTGACCAGTGTGGTACCAGGTTTAGCATGAAGGGTAATCTGAAACGACATCAGAGAATTCATACAGGAGAGAAGCCCTACCACTGTGACCTGTGTGGTACCAGGTTCAGCAAGAGCACTACTCTGAAACAACACCAGAGAATTCATACAGGAGAGAAGCCCTACACCTGTGACCAGTGTGGGAAACGGTTCAACCGGAAGAGTCATCTCGAACAACACCAGAGAATTCATACAGGAGAGAAGTCCTACCACTGTGACCAGTGTGGGAAACGGTTCAGCAGGAGCAGTGAGCTCAAAAATCACCAGATGATTCACACAGGACAGAAACCCTACCACTGTGACCAGTGTGGTAAAGGGTTCAGCCAGAACAGTCATCTGAAACAACACCAGAGAATTCACACAGGAGAGAAGCCCTACACCTGTGAACAGTGTGGTAAACGGTTCCGCTCGAGCAGTGATCTCAAACTTCACCAGATAATTCATACAGGGTTGAAGCCCTACCACTGTGACCAGTGTGGAACAAGGTTCAGCCTGAGCAGTCATCTCAAACAACACCAGAGAATTCATACAGGACAGAAGCCCTACCACTGTGACCAGTGTGGAACAAGGTTCAGCCTGAGCAGTCATCTCAAACAACACCAGAGAATTCATACAGGACAGAAGCCCTACCACTGTGACCAGTGTGGTAAACAGTTCAGCTGTAACAGCCATCTCGAACTTCACCAGAGAATTCATACAGGAGGGAAGCCCTACCACTGTGACCAGTGTGGGAAACGGTTCAGCCACAGATGTCATCTCATAAGTCACCAGATAATTCATACAGGACAGAAGCCCTACCACTGTGACCAGTGTGGGAAACGGTTCAGCCAGAGCAGTCATCTCAAAACTCACGAGAGAACACATAGAGGAGAGAAGACCTGACCTACCACTGACAGTTGGAGATTTTGAGTAAAACGTTTCTCTGTAAAGTCTCTTCTCAAACAACATCACATTGTGAGATACTTTGGAAAATGTAGTGGTGCGCACACTTACCTGTATAACGCGTGCGCACGCTCGCTCGCGCACACACACACATACACACACACACACCATTTTTTACTGGAATATTTTAATTTTTCCATACTTTTACTCCACTTCATCTCAGAGGCAATTATTGTACTTTTACACCACTGCAATTATTTGAAAACTTATATAATAGAGATTTTAATTCTTATTACAAAACATACATTAACCACTTCAGCCCTATATGTACTTAGGCTATTTTGAAAACAGCCGATCTACAAGTAACGTAGCGTATTACAGTTTATTTTGTTTGGCTGTAAATGGCTTCCAAAGTTAGTGGGAGGGGCCCCATGTCAATCCCAATTTGAGGGTCCACTACTCAATGCAAG
>NC_139941.1:55778338-55935838 GCF_963454915.1 Gymnoscopelus microlampas
GTATCATGAGAAAAAAACAGACTTTGCATCTGTTAAAAGCCCAGATTACACTATAGTGCCTTAGGTGCTATCAGATACAACTAGAAGTGTCACTCACCCACTAGTGGCACAAGTAAGCATTACACCAGCCCAAAATATACTTAAGTGAGTTACCACCCCCACTTCTTAAATAAAACAAGAGAAATTAGTCACCACCCTCACTTCTTAAATAACATGCCTGGGTCAGAGGTACAAACACAACAAACAAAACAAAGCTCATTGTCCAAGCGGAGCGCAACAGTGAGACCAAGTGGAAAACTATATAATAATGGAGGTAAGACAGCAAAAAGAACAGTGCAACCACAAGGTTCAATCTTACTGATCTTAAATCAAAGTTAAAATATTACACAAGTCCTTACACAGCGAGAGCTGAAAAAGGCTGCACCAAACGTAACGCCAATTGCTAATCCAAATTCTTCATGGTAAGACACTGGTAAAATACATTTAGACAGGAGCCAAGACGTCCTTCTATGTGTCCGTTTATTTTACAGATTGGTCTGGGGAGTTCTCCAAAGAACATTGAGAATACAGAGGTTTATATATAAATGATTTCCTCACACATCATTGGTCAACTCAGCCAGTCACACAGGATGCTTTGTATTCATCTGGGGTCAACATGTGGTACCAATTACAGGCCGGACTTTACCGAACCGAAGAGAGAGAGAGAGAGAGAGAGAGAGAGGGGGGGGGGGGGGGGGGGCTGACGTCCTAAATTTAGATCATTATCAGTTGGTAATACAACACAGCTTGCATGTTATTTGAAAACATTTTATTTAAGTATTTTCTCTCTCCTCATTCTCCATCCCAGATGTCTTCCCTGCCCAACTCCAACATATCTACAGCAAAAATAGACATCTCAAACATCACCAGAGAATTCATGCAGGACAGAAGCCCTATCCCTGTGACCAGTGTGGAACAAGGTTCAGCACGATCAGTACTCTGAAACAACACCAGATAATTCATACAGGAGAGAAGCCTTACACCTGTGACCAGTGTGGGACCAGTTTCAGCACGAACAGTCGTCTGAAACAACACCAGAGAATTCATACAGGACAGAAGCCCTACCACTGTGACCAGTGTGGGAAACGGTTCACCCAGAGCAGTCATCTAAAAATACACCAGAGAACTCATACAGGACAGAAGCCCTTCACCTGTGACCAGTGTAGGAAAGGGTTCAGCCAGAGCAGTCAACTCAAAATACACCAGAGAATTCATACAGGAGAGAAGCCCTACACATGTGACCAGTGTGGGAAACGGTTCAACGATAGACGTAATCTCCGACTTCACCAGAGAATTCATACAGGACAGAAGCCCTACCACTGTGACCAGTGTGGGAAACGGTTCAGCCAGAGCAGTGAGCTCAAAACTCACCAGAGATTTCATACAGGAGAGAAGCCCTTCACCTGTGACCTGTGTGGGAAACGGTTCAGCCAGAGCAGTAATCTCAAAAGTCACCAGAGAATTCATACAGGAGAAAAGCCCTACCACTGTGACCAGTGTGGGAAACGGTTCAGCCACAGAGGTTCTCTCAAAAGTCACCAGAGAATTCACCAGATAATTCAAACAGGACAGAAGCCCTACCACTGTGACCAGTGTGGTAAACGGTTCAGCACGAGCAGTGAGCTCAAAACACACCAGAGAATTCATACAGGAGAGAAGCCCTACCACTGTGACCAGTGTGGAACAAGGTTCAGCAAGAGCTGTACTCTGAAACGACACCAGAGAATTCATACAGGAGAGAAGCCCTACCACTGTGACCAGTGTGGAACAAGGTTCAGCACGAACGGTACTCTGAAACAACACCAGAGAATTCATACAGGACAGAAGCCCTACTACTGTGACCAGTGTGGGAAACGGTTCACCCAGAGCAGTGAGCTCAAAATACACCAGAGAAATCATACAGGAGAGAAGCCCTACCACTGTGACCAGTGTGGTAAATGGTTCAGCCAGAGTACTAATCTCAAAACTCACCAGAGAATTCATACAGGAGAGAAGCCCTACCACTGTGATCAGTGTGGTAAACGGTTCAAAACGAGCAGTGAGCTCAAAATACACCAGAGAAATCATACAGGAGAAAAGCCCTACCACTGTGACCAGTGTGGGAAACGGTTCAAAACGAGCAGTGAGCTCAAAAGTCACCAGAGAATTCATACAGGAGAGAAGCCATACCACTGTGACCAGTGTGGGAAACGGTTCAGCCACAGATTATATCTCCAACAACACCAGAGAATCCATACAGGCGAGAAGCCCTACCAATGTGACCAGTGTGGGAAATCGTTCATCCAGAGCAGTGCGCTCAAAACTCACCAGAGAATTCATACAGGAGAGAAGCCCTTCCACTGTGATCAGTGTGGGAAACGGTTCAGCCAGAGCAGTAATCTCAAAAGTCATGAGAGAACTCATAGAGGAGAGAAGACCTGAACTACCACTGACAGTTGGAGATTTTGAGTAAAAAGCTTCTCTGAAAGTCTCACCACAATATCACATTGTAAGATATTTTGGACAATGTAGTGGTGCACACACACTTACGATAGAACACGCGTGCGCACATACACACACACACACACACACACACACACACACACACACACACACACACACACACACACACACACACACACACACACACACACACACACACACACACACACACACACACACACACACACACCTCAATATATCTCCCCGCTGAAGAACAAAGATCTCTTGGAATTCCTTGAATATTCTAGGCTACCACCCAAAGTACTCATTTAATTACCCTTTTCTTTATTATATCATAACTTTCAGCGATAGCAGTGGGTTAAAGTTAACATGGAAATGTCATGATCATAGAATGATGATGAAACTTTGGTCGTTAAAGTCAGGTGTAGTTGTGGAAAAGCAGTGGTGTAAAGTACCTTAAACGTAAAGTAGGCCTCCATGTACTAAAGTACTATACTTTTTGAGGTTGTTTTTATTTTTTTTACTGGAATATTTTAAATGTTCAATACTTTTACTCCATTACATCTCAGAGGCAATTATTGTACTTTTACACCACTGCAATTATTTGAAACTTTATATAATAGTTGCTTTAGAGATTTGAATTCTTATTACAAAAAAACACTTCAGCCCTAGATGTACTTAGGCTATTTGAAAACAGCCTACAAGTAACGTAGTGTATTACAGTTTATTTCCTTATTGGCTTCCAAAGTTAGTGGGAGGGGCCCAATGTGAGTCACAAGTTGAGGGTCCGCTACTCAATGCAGAGCCAAAAGCCATTTTATTATTGATTATATATATGTGTGTGTGTGTGTGTGTGTGTGTGTGTGTGTGTGTGTATATATATATATATATGTGTCACAGGTAGATTGGCATTCCAGGTCGAATGGAAGTGGAGCGCTTGTTTTTAGGCTCGGTGCGGGGCTGCGATGCCAGGAGGACGGCGACGAGGACAACATGGATGTACATACATACCAGCTTCAGTGGCGCACTTCGATAATCATTAGACTCCCCATCCACTACCAGTGGAAGTCTGGGTTTGACTACCGCTTAGGACATTACTTTTTCAAACAACCGCGGACTACTTTTTTTCGCCGATAAAGTATAGTTTTGGACCATGACGGAGGCGCGCCGAATCAGCAGACCTTGAGGCTGAGGAAGTCGCGCCCGAGTGCCCGCGACGACCAGCCGATGGTCTGCTGATTCGAATCAGCGCCGTTCGAGTTATGTACCGATAGGGACAGAATCGTAAATGATGTTGTGGGGACTGCATTTGCCCCTCTATGGTTTGCCCCATTGAACTGCCACTCGCTGCACTAACATAGCCCGCCAGCCCGCCCCCTCAGGCTCGCCCCCTTGTGCGCGCGCGTGCGTGCGTGTGTGTGTGTGCGCGCATGCATGTGTGCGTGCTCGTTTGTGTTGTGCGCGTGTGTGGTGTGGTGTGGGACTGGCTTTTATTGCCCTCTAGTGGTTCTACAGAAATGCCTGGTGGGCGGACGGGCGGTGAAAATAAGCACTTCTTTTCCATACTACCTGGAATCTACCTGTAATATATACTGCTCAAAAAAATAAAGGGAACACTTTGATCCCTTAATTCTGTGTACATACTGCTAAGTAAAAAACTCAAAAGAATTAAGGGATCAAAGTGTTCCCTTTATTTTTTTGAGCAGTGTGTGTGTGTGTGTATATATATATATATACTAGAGTTTCGGGGGGCTACGCCCCCCTCAACCCCAGCCGCGCACGGGGCCCAGCGTGGCCGCGTGTATATTGGGGATGGAGGCGAGTGTTAGGCGTGCAACAGGCGGGGGGGAGGTAGCAGTGTGTGCTGTGGAGGCTGTTGCTAACTTGCTATGAGGCAGGGAGGGAGGTAAAGAGTAGACAGCGTGGCGACGTGCACAGGGGAGCGGATAGTGTGGCTGTAAGTACAGGAAGAAGTAGAGGCAGCGTGTGTAGACATTGTAGTGACCTGAATGGAGCGTGGTGGTGGAGAAGAGACGCAGCAATGCAGAACTGTTGTTGCGCGTTGGCGACGTGTTGGTGAGCGTTGGCGGCGTAGAAGCATGTGTGTGTGTGTGTGTGGAGAAGGGACGTTGTGCCGACTGTATGCAGTGGCGTGGTGGTGAGGAAGAGGGGGTGGAGGGAGGGGTGTTGGTGTTGCCAGGTGAGCGTGTTGTAAGCGCGGCGGGCGCGAGTTTCAGCGAGGTGTAAGTGAGGCATGTAGGGAGAGAATGTAATAGTTATGCAGGGGGTCCGCGGTCAGCCCGCTGGTGGCCGGACCCCCTGTAAGTGTAGGGGCGCGTGGGGACCCCCGTAGAAGAGGGCGGGGCCCTTGGGATGGGTGTTGTTTGTTTGATGTAGGTGGTTGCTTCTTTCTGGCGCTGGCTGTGCAAACCTGGCAACCCAGCGCATGCTGGCGGTGGCGTTACACCAGAAATGGTTCCTGGAGAAAATGGTGACCAAAAAAACATTTTGGAAAAAAAGGAAAAAAACGCGCACCGGCTGCCTGCTGTTGTGGTGATTAGGTCGTGCGCACGGTAAACGGTACGAAGCTGCCTCCCCTTCCGTTTTGTCCGACATTTGGTGAGTAGAATTAATTATGTTGCGCGGTGGAAAAGGTGTAGTGAGCAATAGCAGGGCGGAATTTTGATACCATAGTGCACTTGGTGATACAAGCGCGAAATTTGGCACAGATGACCTTCATATGACCCTAATTGATAATCAACCTCTGGCCACGCGGAATTCCTAAGATTTCAAGATGGCCACCACCAGTTTTCAAAATGGCTGCAACTGGGCCAATGTGTTGGACTATATCGCTTTGCTGGGGCTTATTTTAATATAAGAGAATATGTTCTGGAGGTATTCCTACCATGTAAGATCAAAAATAACATTAGGTTCCAATATGGCGGCATGTATTCCAATATGGCTGCCGATAAATTGCAGAAATGTGCATCTGCTTATGGTTTATCCACATGAGCTTGTAGTACATGTATTTGTATTAATTACCATACACAGAATCCATTTATGGAACATTTGAAAGTGATTTATTAGCTTGGTAAAGCTTAGTGCTTACTTTTTGTTTTGTTATCAAGTCATTATAAACACATTCTCATTTACAATGGTGGCTGGGCAAGTGACAGGCCAGTGTACTAGCAACTGCAACCAGAGAGGGGTGTGCAGATAAGTCCAAACTTAAAGCATTTGCAGTGTCCAGAACATGCTTTTTTACATCCACATCGTGTCAGCTTCTGGCATAATTTGGCAAACAGGACTGCACAAGAGTCACTGGCCCCATATATGTCCTGCTTGGAATGCACTTCACTTGCATTCACTTCCTTGTAGGAACTACTTCTATGAAGTTCTATCGTACATGAGTACTATGAACTCCTCAATGACTTGCATATGTTTATCATTTATTGCAACAGGTGTTGAACCTAATTTGGAGAAGTTGTCTGCCATGCTGACCTTTTTCCCCTTCCATGGAAGGACGAAACTGTGTGGCATCCCCTGAATGCATGAAAGAAGCAAAGACCTGATGTGTGTCAGCTGCAGAGGATAGCATCTGACACACCATGATTCACAGCTCCGATACTGACGTTGTTGTCATAGCAGTTGCACTTGTTCATATTAAATAAGTCTGAGACTTATTGTCAGTATCAGCTGAGAACGCAGGGGTCTTATAGACCCCCTGGTATTGCTGAGGTGGAGCGCCACACTCACCGTACCTACTCATACACTGATCCTGATCGAACCCATGACCATGTGATCCGAAGGTGAAAGCTCTACCGACTGAGCAACCCAGACACAAAGACTTGGCTTGAAAAAGCTGTCGAAGGACCTCAGATGGATCCCCCTTCATGAAAATGCATCAGCTATTGGATCAAAGTCATCAGGTCTTTGCTTCTTTCATGCGTTCAGCAGATGCCATACAGTTTTGTCCTTCCACTGAAAGAGAAAAAGGTCAGCACCTGTTTGAGAAAATATCCCTATATATATCTAAGTTTTTGTATTTATTGGTGAACATATTGAAAAGTCTGTTGCCCTAGGTCATTAAAAAGCTACCAAATCACTTTAAAATGTGCTATAAATAGATTCTGTGTATGGTAATTAATACAAATACATGTGCTACAAGCTCATGTGAATGTACATTTATGCAATTTATCGGCAGCCATATTGGAAAATATGCCGCCATATTGGAACCTAATATATATTTTTTTATCTTACTTGGTAGAAATAGCTTCAGAACATATTCTCCTATATTAAAATAAGGAGGAAATCAAAGATTTACAGCCCCAGCAAAGTGATACAGATGTGCCACTTCAAAACTTCACATGTCCTGCCATCGCCAAGACAGTACATTTTCAGGGGATTCCCAGGGCAATAAGAGGGACAAAAAAGGGCATTTAAAATGGTGAATTATTTTGATGATCACTGCTTTTATGATGCTAATTAATTTGAGCAACTGGTCAAATCACCTTTCGCCTCATAATGAGTCTGACACCACCTTCAACACACATTCTTTTGTTCTCATGTATATGGATGTCTGTTGAAGGGAAAAATGGGGGGGTGTAGTGACACCTTCTTTTCAGGGGCAAAACAGTGCATTTTAAGGGCAGAAAAGGGAGGAAATGCATGCATTTTCAGGGCACTTTCAGGGAAAGAACAGTAACGTGTGAAGTTTTGAAGTGGCACATCTGTATAGTCCAAAATGTTGGCCCAGTTGCAGCCATTTTGAAAACTGGTGGTGGCCATCTTGAAATCTTAGGATTTTTGCGTGGCCAGAGGTTGATTATCAATTAGGGTCATATGAAGGACATCTGTGCCAAATTTCGCGCTTGTATCACCAAGTGCACTATCGTGTATTGAAAACGGCAAAATTCCGCCCTGCTACAATGAGATGTCCCCTACGCGACGCGTAAATTCAGCGCGGCCGCCGTGGCGAGTCAGTTGGCGACATGTGGTCTGGCGGTGCGTTGTTTATTTGATAACAGAGCTGTGGGGTGTCCCCACCGAGGGTGCGGAAGTCGGTCGCCATTTATATAGTTAGATATATATATTTTTTTTTTTTCTTTTTTTTTTTTTTTTTCCCATTTAGCTGATTACAACTTTGTCATGCTGAAGGGAGAAGTTTGTCCTGAGGGCTTTCTGCCAGAAAGGGGGTGTGGCCCCCTTTCTTTAGATTTAAAGAAAGGCTAAAATGTCCAGCACTGAGGTTAGACTGAAGGGCTAGACGTCACCACAGCAATAGCTGGTTGTGTTTTCATCACACACATCCAGTGCACCCTCACAGGAGAGTGTGCAGCGTGCACCAGGGCTTTGTGACTATCTACACTACAGTGTATGAGATGTGCATGAGATGAGCACGACAGTGTCCGCACGTTAGTTTCACGGGACTTTGTCTGTGCGGGCCGATATATTATAACTCTATGGTGAGGGGGCTGAGCCACTCACTGCCTCTCACTGCAAATGGATTATTAAACATAAACGACGTGTGAAAACAAGAACGCTGCAAACAGCTCATAAAGCCTTCTGTGTGAAAAGCTTTACTGCTTACGTTGGTTTCTTGTGTCGCCAATATGCTACCGACGGTAGTTTATTGAATGATCAGTGGTCAGCAAAGCTTAGTATGTTCATCAAGTCAGACCAACGTAAACCTTTTTACTTCCGGTCAATGGGCTTCACAATAAGAGTACTTTTGGCAACTTAGAGGACAATCTGTGTTTGGCTTCCGGTCGCTGGACTTCAAAACAAACTAAAAGCGCTTTTAAGTATTGGAAAGAAGTATTTGACTTGTGGTCGGTGGAATGTATAATAAGAACACAGTTGACCTGTAATATGCTGTTTTTGAAGAATGAGTTTTCACTGTTGCTACAAAAATATTGTAAAAATGTGTGAACCCATAGCAGGCCTAGAAACATCCGACTGTGAGAATGAAGGAGTTTATTGTTATTGTTAGGGATCGTTATTAGTGACCAACTGACCAGACCCCAGGAACGTTTTAACAGAGTAGAAGTCATTTCCTGTGTTCTGGTGAATTTTGGGAGTTTGATACTTTTATGAGGCTTTGCTTTACTGGCATTGGAAAATGATGGGTACATCATCCATTAAAGTAGGCCTTACAGAGATTGATTTGATGGATGGCAGCCCTGACCCATAGTCAAATACAGTATAGATCATTGGTTCTCAAACTTTTTCATGTTTAGGACCCCCAAATGAATATGTATTTGGCCACGGACCCCCATATGAAAATATTTAGTGCCAACTGACCACCATAAAAGATTAGTTGTTTGTGTAACATTTATTTCAAGATAATAAAAAAAACAATACAAATACAATAGCTGATCTACAAGCTCACAGTGTTTCGCAGTGTGACGCGTTGTGAGCTATTTTCAAACAGCCGATGTACAGGGTTAAGTAGTTAAACTGGTTTTGATGCCAAACACAATGTTAAATAAATGCGATTAACGATAGCATAATATAGTAGTATTTCATCAGCACACCAACTCCAACTCGTCAATATTTTGAGGGCAATTATTTAATGAATCAAAAAGTTTTGCACCACCCTGGCCTCCCGATAGCTAGGCTAACCTTTTCCTGCAGGAAACCCTGGTTAGGCGTGTTTTTCGACAGACAGACAGACAGACAGACAGACAGACAGACAGACAGACAGATAAACTGCAGTAGACATGAAATACAGGTCATATCTATTTCTATGGTGTGTTATAAAACATGGTTTTGAAAGGGGGTTTGGTCATCTTTCTTCAGATTTATCCCAAGATCATGAGTTCAAATCCATTTTCTTCCCTTTTCTTTTTTTCAAGGCAAATCCCAATAAATGTTTTGTACTTGTATGTAGAATGTAATGTAGGTACTTCATTATGTTTTCCTTTGTACCTAGACTTGTTTGTATTTGTTGATGACACGTATTCATATTCTATGATATGTTGATTAATTGAATACATAGGACCACAATGGAAACAAGTCCCCAGGATCCTTTTAGTCTAAATGTCTTACTGTACCTCTGTGCTGTTTACATTTATGACTATAATAAAGTATTCAATACTTCAATCAATGTCCATATTCTGCTATAATGATGATACAGATGGCATATAGTCATTATGTTGACCATAGTGACCACATCCATTCTGTAGCAGATAAACTAGAACAACATGAATAATACTGTTGGGTTTTATGCTATTTTATGCTTATTTATACTTAAATGTCACCTGTTTGACTCATGGAGGTGAGATATAGTTTATTTATAGGTGGATGGGTCTCCCTAGTGGTTGTTAGGGGTTATTACATCTTTGTCTTTATTATGCATCTCTTTTATATTTTAGCCCTTGCTGGGTGGCATTTAGTCATTATGTTGTGTCCTTTTCTGACCATAGTGACCACATCCATACTGTAGCAGATAAACTAGAAGAACATGCATAATACTGTCAATTCAATGAAATAATTGTATTTGCCACCCAAGTCAGGCCATAAGAATAGTTTGTAAGTTCCTCCTTCCTCTGGAAAGTGTTGTCTGGTGGCAGAGACTAAACAGGTGGTACGACTGTCCTGTTGTTCTGCCCTAAAACTAGATAGATAGATCTATAGGCAGGGTTCCCACGGTCATGACATTCCTGGATTTTCTTTTAAATGAGAAAAACAGTTTTCCAGGCCTGGAAAGGTTCGGAATTAATTAGGGATGTCCGATATTATCGGCCTCCCGATATTAGCATAAAAATTGATATCGGGAAAATATCGTTTTTTTTTTTTGGTTTATAAATAAGTTACAGGAGTTCTTACTGTATATGGTGTGTGTGATATGAAATTTGAGCTTACCCTAATCACAATAATCCCCGCATATATCGGTATCGGTTGATATCGGTATCGGTAATTAAGAGTTGGACAATATCGGTATATCGGTTATCGGTTTGTTAACAAAAACATGTCTAACATTATGTGAAATAACCTGCTGACTATAATGTGTACAGGACGTCACGTGACAAAACATAATAGATCTACAAGCTAACAACATGTTGCATGGTGATATGTTGTTGGCTTGTAAATGTGTTATTTTTGCCACGTGACGCCTTCTCTCCAGTCTGTCTTGGGGCATTGATAGCACACAGGTGTAAGAGCCTCATTAATGCATGGTCCTAGAAAGGGGGTAAAATACTTGGAAACTGCAGCCAGTTGTGCAAGAATAACAGCTTTTAGTATAGATAGATTCATAGATAACCCTTTAAGGCCGGGAACGCATCTGTGACATTTTTAGATTTTTTTTTAGAAAAATCGCGCGGCGAGCTTGTAGATCTGCCATTTTTGAAAAAGAAATCATGAAAATGTGTGCAAATCTTTGAATTATGTATTGAATTTTTTAACACAAATATTTTCTTCTGGGGGTCCCTGGAACATAATATTCTGAGCTGGGGGGGCAAATAAATATAATTTTGGGGGTCCTTGACATGAAAATAGTTTGAGAACCACTGATATTATAGCAACGTATGTTTTCTGTTTTTTTTAACTGTTAGGATTTAGAAGACATTTGTAGAATACCCCAGAAGCAAAGATTTCAGTTACAAAATGTTGGCTTTAAAAATATATATATATTAAAAAAAAGGTTTTTCAAATTTAGCAGATCTTACAAGCTATTTTTGAATAGCACAAAGAAATGTAAAAAAATGACACAGATGGGATCCTGGTCTCAAAAGGTTAATGGATAAATTGACTGCTTTATACCAGGTTGGGCTGAGAGCTCAATGTGTGTAAAAGCCAAAGAATGAGAAACAGAGACAGAGGTTTAACTTAAAGATGTATTGGAACTAAACTGTTCAACATACACAACATCAATTTCATGACTAGAAGGAAAATAAAACAATGGGGGCCCTTTAAAGTCTGAAAGTCAAGTTCAGAGAGAGTTCCAGTGGAACTCTCAGGGGGTTTCTCCTTTTGGGGAGAGAGTAAGGAGGAATAGAACCGTTCCTGTGTTCCTACCACACACAGTGGAGGTGGGGTGGGGGGGGGTGAGGGAATCGAGCTGCAGAGTCCAGGTCCAGGTGGGTCAGTTGGGTGGCTCGCCATCAACAGGATCTCCAGCCGAATAAAAAAAAACCTGACCTAAAGGCCAGGTGAAATACATTCAATCAGTAATCTATAGTTGTACAACACCGTTCAATTCTCTAAATAATCATCATTATTTCATGACTTTTATTAAATAATAATAATAATAATAATAATATTCATTTCATAGCATGCATTATTGGCATAGGGAAATAAAATACAAGAATATACTTAAAACATAAATGAAGTTATAAATCCAAACACTTATACAAAATATACAAAATAACTCTCAAGACAAGGCAATTCCAGCCTTGTCCATCTGCCCTTTATGTAAATGCTAGCTCCACTAGCATTTACAGCATGTATATCATGATCTAGGCAGACGCATTTCACAACATTCTATCACAGGGGTGATGCAACTTTGATGATGTAGAGGGCCTCTATATTTACACACTCACTCCAGAGGGACACATTGCATATACTGTTGGACAGACACCTCTTATCTCCGTATTTTAACTTTTTTTCGTAAATGAATGCCGTACTTCTATGCCACGCAAAAGAAGCAAAAATAGCCAATCTACAAGCTCAAACCGCGTCGTGGTGCGATCATTTCAAGAAATGAAATGAACATTGGCCAAATTATCAAATAATCCAAGAAAGATGCAAAGAAAATAGTAAATCTACAATATCACAACGCCCCGCGTTTGTGAGCTTGTAGATCGGCTATTTTCGCAATATTTATCTGTGGAATGGAATGCCTACAATTCCAAATGTTTGTCAGGGTGGGGGTCCCCAGTTGAAATATGATTATTTTGGGGGGTCCCCAGTTAGAGTTTTTTTTTCCCAATCTTCACCAAACTTGGAAAAAACACTGTTCAGGGGTCTGCCATGAGAATAGTCCAGTGTTCATTTTGAGAACAAATGTATAGCTGACCGAGTCTGACACCGCAGCAATGGCTGCGCAACCTACAGGGCAGCGCTCCGTGGATGTGTGTATAGATCGGCTATTTTCGGCCCGTGACATGACTTGTCTTAGTTCTACTGGATCTCTTTTCCCACTAGTCCCTCCCCAACATTTTAGTCTAGTTTTTATTTGTTGAAAAAAGGTAGTCGACGGACATTTTTCGTCTTAGTTTTTTCATAGTCTGAGAACGGCCAAAACGTTGTCCTCATTGCTCCGATCAGCAGAATATAGGAATAGATTAGAAAACTAGTCATATAAATATGCAAGTAACCAGTGACTGAAGATGCCAAAAAAATAATTGTAGTGGAGTAGAGGTTTATGGTATAAAAAACCTGAAATATTCAAGTAAAGTAAAATAATCAAAACATTTTACTGAAGTACTCACAGTACTTAAGTAAATGTACCCATTTACTCTCCAGCAGTTCTCTGAATGCATGTACACATATGTGACTCTGTGAGCACTGCAGCAGTGGGTGGAGAGTAGGAGGGTCCTGGTTCTGACTGCACTGTTCTGTTCAGTGTTGATCTGGGAGAGTTTAGTCAGGAAGCGGAGCAGAGGACTGGGTCAAGTCATTACCAGTGTCCTACTGACCTCAAGACCATAACATGTCAGCAAGTAAAGTCAGATCCCAAACGGTAAAAGAGGACCTCAAATGTCCACCATCAAAGTGGACCGAAGGAGATGAACTATTTGGGGTTTTTAAAAGAGAGACGTCGTCCAACAGCTTTTCAGCTGCTGCGTCAGAGGAGGAACAGCCAGAGATCTACCAGCAAGCCATGCTGAAGCAGCCTGTGATAAAGTTACACAGAATAGGTGTGTGCATGTTTTTATGTCCCTGTACTCTTTTCTTTCACCTTCAATAGAAAGCAGATGCACAGAAATGTTGTCGGTACTCGGTGGAGTAACAGAGTAATGCTTCCTTCCAGCACTAAATCAACTGTAGATAAGCACTGTGTGTGTGTGTGTGTGTGTGTGTGTGTGTGTGTGTGTGTGTGTGTGTGTGTGTGTGTGTGTGTGTGTGTGTGTGTGTGTGTGTGTGTGTGTGTGTGTGTGTGTGTGTGTGTGTGTGTGTGTGTGTGTGTGTGTGTGTGTGTGAGTGAGTGAGTGAGTGAGTGAGTGAGTGAGTGAGTGAGTGAGTGAGTGAGTGTGTGTGTGTGTGTGTGTGTGTGTGTGTGTGTGTGTGTGTGTGTGTGTGTGTGTGTGTGTGTGAGTGAGTGAGTGAGTGAGTGAGTGAGTGAGTGAGTGAGTGAGTGAGTGAGTGAGTGAGTGAGAGAGAGAGAGAGAGACAGAGACAGACGGAGACACACAGAGAGAGAGAGAGAGAGAGAGAGAGAGAGAGAGAGAGAGAGAGACACAGAGAGAGAGAGAGAGAGAGAGAGAGAGAGAGAGAGAGAGAGAGAGAGAGAGAGAGGGATTTTAGTGTGTGTTTGAGTAGAATAGATTTCGTCCGAAGTTATAAGATCCTAATCCTAATTAAAGAAGAATCAGTCATCAGGCAGGACAAGAATCAGCCTAAATGTTGTAACGCCAATCTGTGCCTGGCAGTTGCTGCTGCCGTCCTAAATTTAGAACATTATCATTTGGTAATACAACACAGCTGTATGTTATTTTCAAAACGTTTTATGTTTTAATTTTTTCTCTCTCCTCATTCTCCATCACAGATGTCTTTCCTGCCCAACTCCAACATATCTACAGCAGAAATAGACAACTCAAACATCACCAGAGAACTCATACAGGAGAGAAATCCTACCACTGTGACCAATGTGGTAAAGGGTTCAGCCAGAATAGTACTCTGAAACAACACCAGAGAATTCATACAGGAGAGAAGCCCTACCCCTGTGACCAGTGTGGTACCAGGTTTAGCATGAAGGGTAATCTGAAACGACATCAGAGAATTCATACAGGAGAGAAGCCCTACCACTGTGACCAGTGTGGTACCAGGTTCAGCAAGAGCACTACTCTGAAACAACACCAGAGAATTCATACAGGAGAGAAGCCCTACCACTGTGACCAGTGTGGGAAACGGTTCAACCGGAAGAGTCATCTCGAACAACACCAGAGAATTCATACAGGAGAGAAGTCCTACCACTGTGACCAGTGTGGGAAACGGTTCAGCAGGAGCAGTGAGCTCAAAAATCACCAGATGATTCACACAGGACAGAAACCCTACCACTGTGACCAGTGTGGTAAAGGGTTCAGCCAGAACAGTCATCTGAAACAACACCAGAGAATTCACACAGGAGAGAAGCCCTACACCTGTGAACAGTGTGGTAAACGGTTCCGCTCGAGCAGTGATCTCAAACTTCACCAGATAATTCATACAGGGTTGAAGCCCTACCACTGTGACCAGTGTGGAACAAGGTTCAGCCTGAGCAGTCATCTCAAACAACACCAGAGAATTCATACAGGAAAGAAGCCTTACCACTGTGACCTTTGTGGTAAACGGTTCAGCCAGAGAGGTAATCTCGAACTTCACCAACAAATTCATAGGGGACAGAAGCCCTACTACTGTGACCAGTGTGGGAAACGGTTCAGCCAGAGCAGTCATCTCAAAACTCACGAGAGAACACATAGAGGAGAGAAGACCTGACCTACCACTGACAGTTGGAGATTTTGAGTAAAACGTTTCTCTGTAAAGTCTCTTCTCAAACAACATCACATTGTGAGATACTTTGGAAAATGTAGTGGTGCGCACACTTACCTGTATAACGCGTGCGCACGCTCGCGCACACACACACATACACACACACACCATTTTTTACTGGAATATATTAATTTTCCCATACTTTTACTCCACTACATCTCAGAGGCAATTATTGTACTTTTACACCACTGCAATTATTTGAAAACTTATATAATAGAGATTTTAATTCTTATTACAAAACATACATTAACCACTTCAGCCCTATATGTAGTTAGGCTATTTTGAAAACAGCCGATCTACAAGTAACGTAGCGTATTACAGTTTATTTTGTTTTGCTGTAAATGGCTTCCAAAGTTAGTGGGAGGGGCCCCATGTCAATCCCAATTTGAGGGTCCACTACTCAATGCAAGTTATCAATAGTTTTACGTGGCCCCCTTTCTTTAGATTTACCCAAAATCACGGGTTCAAATCCCACCGTGGGTGTAGGTTACTTTCTATTTATTTATTTCAAAGTATGTTCCTATAAATGTTATATACGCTAGTGGGAGGTTACGGTTAGGCATAGTTTTTGTGAGGTTAAGGACACATATAGGCATAGTTTTAGTGAGGTTGAGGTTAGGTTTCAGCATAGTTTTGTGAGGTTACGGTTGGGGTTAAAGTTAGGGTTCGGCATAAAGTTGAAAAAGCACAATGAAGAAATTGTCCATGCCACAGAAAAGCATTGAGGGCAAACGTCTCCCTTGTGCCCGAGTCATACCACTGCATTTATATCTGACCTGCTTGTATAGGCCTATGTATATATTGGACAGACACACTACACATTTACACTGATATATATTCATGCCATGATACTATGATTGTCTCAAAGCCAGTGTGGGAGAAAGTAAGGGTTAAACAGCGAAGACAATCTCCCCGGCCTTAAAGGATATGAAGGCTGAAAAGTATTGCAGAGAGAAGTAGAGAGAGCAGAGAGAGACAGCAAACATCTGGAAGACAGCTCAACATTCCTATTCCTATTTCTGTTGTCCTCTGAGACAACAGAAAAGAACAAAGGATGTGTAATGATGACGCAAGAACCCCTCAGAGAAGTTGGGGAGACAGGGAGGTGCCCCGAGTCAGGAAGGAGGGGGACAGAGTCAGGAAGGAGGGGGACATAGAGTCAGGAGCCCCTGAAACGATTATATAAGGGCCACGCAGAGGAGAGAGGAGAGAGATTTGGGACCAAATACCAACCGCATATGCTGTTTGCTTATATTCTGAAGCTGTGAACTTACCTGTGACCACAATGGAAACAAGTCCCCAGGATCCTTTTAGTCTAAATGTCTTACTGTATCTCTGTGCTGTTTACATCTATGACTATTATAAAGTATTCAATACTTCAATCAATGTCCATATTCTGCTATAATGATGATACAGATGGCATATAGTCATTATGTTAGTGACCACATCCATACTGTAGCAGATAAACTAGAACAACATGAATAATACTGTTGGGTTTTATGCTATTTGATGCTTATTTAGACTTATATTTCACCTGTTTCACTCGTCTAGGTGAGATATAGTTTATTTATAGGTGGATGGGACTCCCTAGTGGTTGTTAGGGGTTATAACATCTTTATCTTTATTATGTATCTCTTTTATAAGCTTACAATCTTAATCTGACGGTTATGGGACAGGAGAGTATTTTGTATATTATAAATATGTTTAGAGGTCATTTGTTTATTAATATTGTGATCATGTTTCAGCTGGGTTTATTAGAAACCTTTTTATGTTTAATATAAAGATCTTTATAAGTAGGTCAGTCATCTCTTTGATCATGTGTGACTTTCATAAACCAGTCGTTACGCATGTTGTTGGTGAAACCGGAGACTTCAAATCATGTGTCTATGTACTTTTATGCGTTGCCCTTGTGTGTGTTGGATGTGCACGGAGCTAGGTGTGTGTGCTATATCTATTCTAGTATCTAGTGTATCTATATCTAGTGTGTGTGTGTGTGTGTGTGTGTGTGTGTGTGTGTGTGTGTGTGTGTGTGTGTGTGTGTGTGTGTGTGTGTGTGTGTGTGTGGTGTGTGTGCTATGCATGTAACATAAACAGAGGAATGGTACGGAGAGGGAGGGGGGGGTTGGATGAACTCCAGATGTTTTACTGTAAGTGAGCCTGAGACAGTCATTAATTGTACCTGTCACAATGTTCTTCCCTGGCTGAAATGTACTTCATGTACTTCATTGGCTCCAGACAGTGTGTGTGTGTGTGTGTGTGTGTGTGTGTGTGTGTGTGTGTGTGTGTGTGTGTGTGTGTGTGTGTGTGTGTGTGTGTGTGTGTGTGTGTGTGTGTATACTAGTGTGCAACAACACAATAATATGATAATGTATTGTCAGATACAACACAGAAAAGGAAACAAAATAAAATAAATTAAATGAAAAAAGACCATTACTGTATAGTATGCTAACAAACAAACTATACTAGAAAAACTGATCAAACATTGGCCACTTTGTCAAATAATCTAAGAAAGATGCAAACATTTTGAAAATAGCTGATCTACAACGCCTAACGCCTGGAGTTTGTGAGCTTGTAGATCGGCTATTTTCCACAATATTTATCTGTGGAATGGGGGGGGGGTGTCTCAGTTCAAATATGATTATTTTTGGGGGTCCCCAGTTAGAGTTTTTTCCCGATCTGCACCAAACTTGTCAAAAACACTGTTCCGGGGTCTGCCATGAGAATAGTCTGAGAACGACCATAACGTTGTCCTCATTGATCCAATCAGCAGAATATATGAATAGATTAGAAAAATAATCACATAAATATGCAAAGTAACCAGTAACTAAAGATGCCAAATCATTACATTTTAGTGGAGTAACAAGTACAATAATGTGGCTCTGAGATGTAGTCGAGTAGATGTTTATGGTATAAAAAAAACTAAAGTAAAAGTACCTCCAACTTTTACTCAAGTACAGTACTTGAGTAAATCTACCGAGTTACTTTCCAGCAGTGATCTGGATGCATGTAGGTTACCCATATGTGACTCTGTGAGCGCTGGAGCAGTGGGTGGAGAGTGGGAGGAGAGTGACTGAGAGTGGGTGGAGAGTGGGAGGAGAGTGACTGAGAGTGGGTGGAGAGTTGGAGGGTCCTGGTTCTGACAGCACTGTTCTGTTCAGTGTTGAGACAGTGCTGGGAGAGTTTATCCAGGAAGCGGAGCAGAGGACTGGGTCAAGTCATTACCAGTGTCCTACTGACCTCAAGACCATAACATGTCAGCAAGTAAAGTCAGATCCCAAACGGTAAAAGAGGACCTCAAATGTCCACCATCAAAGTGGACCGAAGGAGATGAACTATTTGGGGTTTTTAAAAGAGAGACGTCGTCCAACAGCTTTTCAGCTGCTGCGTCAGAGGAGGAACAGCCAGAGATCTACCAGCAAGCCATGCTGAAGCAGCCTGTGATAAAGTTACACAGAATAGGTGTGTGCATGTTTTTATGTCCCTGTACTCTTTTCTTTTATCTTCAATAGAAAGCAGATGTACAGAAATGTTGTCGGTACTCGGTGGAGTAACGCAGTAATGCTTCCTTCCACCACTAAATCAACTGTAGATAAGCACTGTGTGTGTGTGTGTGTGTGTGTGTGTGTGTGTGTGTGTGTGTGTGTGTGTGTGTGTGTGTGTGTGTGTGTGTGTGTGTGTGTGTGTGTGTGTGTGTGTATAGGCGGCGGGTAATGAAGGCTAGGGTAGGCTAAGCCTTCCCAAATGTTATGCTGGGAAATTCAGGGAATTGTGCAAATTATATATAATATATGTGCGCAGCATTATTTAGTTAATTTTTTGATAATCAGTAAAATCAGGCAAAAATAAGAATTAAATAACGTAACCCTAACCTAACCCTAACCCTAACTCGATAACCGAAATAAAGTAACCAAAAACCAAAAAGAAACTAACAAAATTCGACCAGAAACCGCATTTTTTTGTGCGCGTGCACGGATTTTGGCGCCAAACCCCAACCTTCCCAATTGTCAAGTTCACCCGCCGCCTATGTGTGTGTGTGTGTGTGTGTGTGTGTGTGTGTGTACATGCGTGAGAGAGAGAGAGACAGCTGTAAGAAGAGTGTCTGTCTGTCTGCCTGCATGCGTGCGTGCGTGTGTTTGAGAGAGAGAGAGACAGACAGCTGTAAGAACAGTGTGTGTGTGTGTGTGTGTGTGTGTGTGTGCGTGCGTGCGTGCGTGCGTGCGTGCGTGTGAGAGAGAGACAGCTGCAAAAAGAGTGTGTGTGTGTGTGTGTGTGTGTCTGAGAGAGAGAGAGAGAGAGAGAGAGAGAGAGAGAGAGAGAGAGAGAGAGAGAGAGAGAGAGAGAGAGAGAGAGAGTGTGTGTGTGTGTGTGTGTGTGTGTGTGTGTGTGTGTGTGTGTGTGTGTGCGTGTGCGTTACTGTCTGTCTGTGTGTGAGAGAGAGCGAGAGAGCGAGAGAGAGAGAGTGACAGCTGCAAGAAGAATGTGTGTGTGTGTGTGTGTGTGTGTGTGTGTGTGTGTGTGTGTGTGCGTGTGTTTGAGAGAGAGAGACAGCTGCAAGAAGAGTGTGTGTGTGCGCGTGTGTGTGTGTTTGAGAGAGAGACAGCTGCAAAAAGAGTGTGTGAGAGAGAGAGAGAGAGAGAGAGAGAGAGAGAGAGAGAGAGAGAGAGAGAGAGAGAGAGAGAGAGAGAGAGAGCTCAATTCCTATACAGCCTCAATTTACAACTCAGAAACTGGCTCCTTGAACTAGACATGTGTCTATGCTTCACAGCTGCAACGTTACATACGCCAGGGTAACACACATGATATGATACACACAATCTGGGAACCCATCGTCAAATAAAAAGGAAAAACAGCGCCCTCTGCTGTTTTTCACTTGTCCATTTGACTCTGGACTGAGCTGTACGGTGGACCCATGCTCACAGAAAACCGGGGTTTTGGTCTACCCTCAGCTTTCCACTCGGTGCTGCGACTATGTTTTCATTCCCACTAACAATATTTATAAACAGAACACTAACACAATTTCTCCCAAAGAACATGGATCGTTTTGGTTATAAGCCCACTTGTTTCTATGATGAAAGTGCAAGTTAAAATGTTACTAACTTTCCGTGGTTTTGTCTGCTCCGAGGACGCTATTGTTAAATGAGTTTCGGTTTGTTTCCAGTGGGAATTGAGCCGCACACATACAGTCTATGAATTGAATACCAAGGCCCTAATTGGAAACAAGTCCGCAAGGACTTTTATGAACGGACCTGTTAGACAAAGTATTTTTAAATGTAAATGTGTTGTTTTACATTTTTTGCCTAATGAAATATTCAATCAATATTCAATCAAAACATGTAAATCCCGCCCACTACATTTGATTGGGTAAAGCGCGGCCTGCTTCCTGATCTGAAGGCACGGCCACGCCAATGTGCATGGGTTGTCAACACGGCTACCGACAGATCCAAGCGCAGCGATGGATCTGTTCTTGAGAGATTAGACTACACATGACATTTTGCCCATGAAGAACTAAACCTGGAGTTGCTATAATTAGTAAGTGCAGAATACCTGCAAATTATCTATCACTTAAAGGAGAGATCCGGACATTTTAAGTGTTATCTTTGATGTGTCGCTAATCACTCACCAACATAGAAAGGTCCGTTGAGTTATTCCAGAGAATCCCCTGTTGTCGAGTCTGGCGACCCCCTCCATTGGCATAATGGGAGCCGTGTGTAAGAGTGAAATTGCTTGTTTCTCTCACAGAACCTGGCGTCTGTGAGAGAAACAAGCAAACAGCGTCATGTCTTTCTCCACGAACGGTACATTCAGCGCGACATTCAGCGCTTGTTTGAGTATCATGAGAAAAAAACAGACTTTGCATCTGTTAAAAGGCCAGATTACACTATAGTGCCTTAGGTGCTATCAGATACAACTAGAAGTGTCACTCACCCACTAGTGGCACAAGTAAGCATTACACCAGCCCAAAATATACTTAAGTGAGTTACCACCCCCACTTCTTAAATAACATGCCTGGGTCAGAGGTACAAACACAACAAACAAAACAAAGCTCATTGTCCAAGCGGAGCGCAACAGTGAGACCAAGTGGAAAACTATATAATAATGGAGGTAAGACAGCAAAAAGAACAGTGCAACCACAAGGTTCAATCTTACTGATCTTAAATCAAAGTTAAAATATTACACAAGTCCTTACACAGCGAGAGCTGAAAAAGGCTGCACCAAACGTAACGCCAATTGCTAATCCAAATTCTTCATGGTATGACACTGGTAAAATACATTTAGACAGGAGCCAAGACATCCTTCTCTGAGTCCGTTTATTTTACAGATCGGTCTGGGGAGTTCTCCAAAGAACATTGAGAATACAGAGGTTTATATATAAATGATTTCCTCATACATCATTGGTCAACTCAGCCAGTCACAAAGGATGCTTTGTATTCATCTGGGGTCAACATGTGGTACCAATTACAGGCCGGACTTTACCGAACAGAAGAGAGAGAGAGAGAGAGAGAGAGAGAGGGGGGGGTGGGGGGGGGGGGGTGCAACGGCAAATCTGTGCCTGGCAGTTACT
This sequence comes from Gymnoscopelus microlampas, assembly GCF_963454915.1. Taxonomy (NCBI): domain Eukaryota; kingdom Metazoa; phylum Chordata; class Actinopteri; order Myctophiformes; family Myctophidae; genus Gymnoscopelus; species Gymnoscopelus microlampas. The sequence continues at coordinate 55,800,078 of NC_139941.1, forward strand.
GCTGCCGTCCTAAATTTAGATCATTATCAGTTGGTAATACAACACAGCTTGCATGTTATTTGAAAACATTTTATTTAAGTATTTTCTCTCTCCTCATTCTCCATCCCAGATGTCTTCCCTGCCCAACTCCAACATATCTACAGCAAAAATAGACATCTCAAACATCACCAGATAATTCATACAGGAGAGAAGCCTTACACCTGTGACCAGTGTGGGAAAGGGTTCAGCCAGAGAAGTCATCTCAAACGTCATGAGAGAACTCATAGAGAAGAGAAGACCTACCACTGTGACCAGTGTGGGAAACGGTTCAGCACGAGCAGTGTGCTCAAACTTCACCAGAGAATTCATACAGGAGAGAAGCCCTTCACCTGTGACCAGTGTAGGAAAGGGTTCAGCCAGAGCAGTCATCTCAAAATACACCAGAGAATTCATACAGGAGAGAAGACCTGCCACTGTGATCAGTGTGGGAAACGGTTCCGCACGAGCGGTGAGCTCAAAATTCACCAGAGAATTCATACAGGAGAGAAGCCCTACACATGTGACCAGTGTGGGAAACGGTTCAACGATAGACGTAATCTCGGACTTCACCAGATAATTCATACAGGACAGAAGCCCTACCACTGTGACCAGTGTGGGAAACGGTTCAGCCAGAGCAGTGAGCTCAAAACTCACCAGAGATTTCATACAGGAGAGAAGCCCTTCACCTGTGACCTGTGTGGGAAACGGTTCAGCCAGAGCAGTAATCTCAAAACTCACCAGAGAATTCATACAGGAGAGAAGCCCTACCACTGTGAACAGTGTGGGAAACGGTTCAGACACAGAGGTACTCTCAAAAGTCACCAGAGAATTCACCAGAAAATTCAAACAGGACAGAAGCCCTACCACTGTGACCAGTGTGGTAAACGGTTCATCACGAGCAGTGAGCTCAAAACACACCAGAGAATGCATACAGGAGAGAAGCCCTACCACTGTGACCAGTGTGGAACAAGGTTCAGCAAGAGCTGTAGTCTGAAACGACACCAGAGAATTCATACAGGAGAGAAGCCCTACCACTGTGACCAGTGTGGAACAAGGTTCAGCACGAACGGTACTCTGAAACAACACCAGAGAATTCATACAGGACAGAAGCCCTACTGCTGTGAACAGTGTGGTAAACGGTTCACCCAGAGCATTGATCTCAAAACTCACCAGAGAATTCATACAGGAGAGAAGCCCTACCACTGTGACCAGTGTGGTAAACAGTTCAGCCAGAGTGTTAATCTCAAAACTCACCAGAGAATTCATACAGGAGAGAAACCCTACCACTGTGATCAGTGTGGGAAACGGTTCAAAACGAGCAGTGAGCTCAAAAGTCACCAGAGAATTCATACAGGAGAGAAGCCATACCACTGTGACCAGTGTGGGGAACGGTTCAGCCAGAGCAGTAGTCTCAAAATTCACCAGAGAATTCATACAGGAGAGAAGCCATACCACTGTGACCAGTGTGGGAAACGGTTCAGCCACAGATTATATCTCCAACAACACCAGAGAATCCATACAGGAGAGAAGCCCTACCAATGTGACCAGTGTGGGAAATCGTTCATCCAGAGCAGTGAGCTCAAAACTCACCAGAGAATTCATACAGGAGAGAAGCCCTTCCACTGTGATCAGTGTGGGAAACGGTTCAGCCAGAGCAGTAATCTCAAAAGTCATGAGAGAACTCATAGAGGAGAGAAGACCTGAACTACCACTGACAGTTGGAGATTTTGAGTAAAAAGCTTCTCTGAAAGTCTCACCACAATATCACATTGTAAGATATTTTGGACAATGTAGTGGTGCACACACACTTACGATAGAACACGCGTGCGCACACACACACACACACACACACACACACACACACACACACACACACACACACACACACACACACACACACACACACACACACACACACACACACACACACACACACACACACACACACACACACACACACACCTCAATATATCTCCCCGCTGAAGAACAAAGATCTCTTGGAATTCCTTGAATATTCTAGGCTACCACCCAAAGTACTCATTTAATTACCCTTTTCTTTATTATATCATAACTTTCAGCGATAGAAGTGGGTTAAAGTTAACATGGAAATGTCATGATCATAGAATGATGATGAAACTTTGGTCGTTAAAGTCAGGTGTAGTTGTGGAAAAGCAGTGGTGTAAAGTACCTTAAACGTAAAGTAGGCCTCCATGTACTAAAGTACTATACTTTTTGAGTTTTTTTTTTTTTTTTACTGGAATATTTTAAATGTTCAATACTTTTACTCCATTACATCTCAGAGGCAATTATTGTACTTTTACACCACTGCAATTATTTGAAACTTTATATAATAGTTGCTTTAGAGATTTGAATTCTTATTACAAAAAACCACTTCAGCCCTAGATGTACTTAGGCTATTTGAAAACAGCCTACAAGTAACGTAGTGTATTACAGTTTATTTCCTTATTGGCTTCCAAAGTTAGTGGGAGGGGCCCAATGTGAGTCACAAGTTGAGGGTCCGCTACTCAATGCAGAGCCAAAAGCCATTTTATTATTGATTATATATATGTGTGTGTGTGTATATATATATATATATATATATATATATGTCACAGGTAGATTGGCATTCCAGGTCGAATGGAAGTGGAGCGCTTGTTTTTAGGCTCGGTGCGGGGCTGCGATGCCAGGAGGACGGCGACGAGGACAACATGGATGTATATACATACCAGCTTCAGTGGCGCACTTCGATAATCATTAGACTCCCCATCCACTACCAGTGGAAGTCTGGGTTTGACTACCGCTTAGGACATTACTTTTTCAAACAACCGCGGACTACTTTTTTTCGCCGATAAAGTATAGTTTTGGACCATGACGGAGGCGCGCCGAATCAGTCTGCTGATTCGAATCAGCGCCGTTCGAGTTATGTACCGATAGGGACAGAATCGTAAATGATGTTGTGGGGACTGCATTTGCCCCTCTATGGTTTGCCCCATTGAACTGCCACTCGCTGCACTAACCATAGCCCGCCAGCCCGCCCCCTCAGACTCGCCCCCTTGTGCGCGCGCGTGCGTGCGTGTGTGTGTGTGCGCGCATGCATGTGTGCGTGCTCGTTTGTGTTGTGCGTGTGTGGTGTGGGACTGGCTTTTATTGCCCTCTAGTGGTTCTACAGAAATGCCTGGTGGGCGGACGGGCGGTGAAAATAAGCGCTTCTTTTCCATTCTACCTGGAATCTACCTGTAATATATACTGCTCAAAAAAATAAAGGGAACACTTTGATCCCTTAATTCTGTGTACATACTGCTAAGGAAAAAACTCAAAAGAATTAAGGGATCAAAGTGTTCCCTTTATTTTTTTGAGCAGTGTGTGTGTGTGTATATATATATATATATATATATATATATATATATATTTTTTTTTTTTTCTTTTCTTTTTTTCCCCATTTAGCTGATTACAACTTTGTCATGCTGAAGGGAGAAGTTTGTCCTGAGGGCTTTCTGCCAGAAAGGGGGTGTGGCCCCCTTTCTTTAGATTTAAAGAAAGGCTAAAATGTCCAGCACTGAGGTTAGACTGAAGGGCTAGACGTCACCACAGCAATAGCTGGTTGTGTTTTCATCACACACGTCCAGTGCACCCTCACAGGAGAGTGTGCAGCGTGCACCAGGGCTTTGTGACTATCTACACTACAGTGTATGAGATGTGCATGAGATGAGCACGACAGTGTCCGCACGTTAGTTTCACGGGACTTTGTCTGTGCGGGCCGATATATTATAACTCTATGGTGCGGGGGCTGAGCCGCTCACTGCCTCTCACTGCAAATGGATTATTAAACATAAACGACGTGTGAAAACAAGAACGCTGCAAACAGCTCATAAAGCCTTCTGTGTGAAAAGCTTTACTGCTTACGTTGGTTTCTTGTGTCGCCAATATGCTACCGACGGTAGTTTATTGAATGATCAGTGGTCAGCAAAGCTTAGTATGTTCATCAAGTCAGACCAACGTAAACCTTTTTACTTCCGGTCAATGGGCTTCACAATAAGAGTACTTTTGGCAACTTAGAGGACAATCTGTGTTTGGCTTCCGGTCGCTGGACTTCAAAACAAACTAAAAGCGCTTTTAAGTATTGGAAAGAAGTATTTGACTTGTGGTCGGTGGAATGTATAATAAGAACACAGTTGACCTGTAATATGCTGTTTTTGAAGAATGAGTTTTCACTGTTGCTACAAAAATATTGTAAAAATGTGTGAACCCATAGCAGGCCTAGAAACATCCGACTGTGAGAATGAAGGAGTTTATTGTTATTGTTAGGGATCGTTATTAGTGACCAACTGACCAGACCCCAGGAACGTTTTAACAGAGTAGAAGTCATTTCCTGTGTTCTGGTGAATTTTGGGAGTTTGATACTTTTATGAGGCTTTGCTTTACTGGCATTGGAAAATGATGGGTACATCATCCATTAAAGTAGGTCTTACAGAGATTGATTTGATCGATGGCAGCCCTGACCCATAGTCAAATACAGTATAGATCATTGGTTCTCAAACTTTCTCATGTTTAGGACCCCCAAATGAATATGTATTTGGCCACGGACCCCCATATGAAAATATTTAGTGCCAACTGACCACCATAAAAGATTAGTTGTTTGTGTAACATTTATTTCAAGATAATAAAAAAAAACAATACAAATACAATAGCTGATCTACAAGCTCACAGTGTTTCGCAGTGTGACGCGTTGTGAGCTATTTTCAAACAGCCGATGTACAGGGTTAAGTAGTTACACTGGTTTTGATGCCAAACACAATGTTAAATAAATGCGATTAACGATAGCATAATATAGTAGTATTTCATCAGCACACCAACTCCAACTCGTCAATATTTTGAGGGCAATTATTTAATGGATCAAAAAGTTTTTCACCACCCTGGCCTCCGGCTAGCTAGGCTAACCTTTTCCTGCAGGAAACCCTGGTTAGGCGTGTTTTTCGATAGACAGATAGACAGACAGACAGACAGACAGACAGACAGACAGACAGACAGACAGACAGACAAACTGCAGTAGACATGAAATACAGGTCATATCCATTCCAATGGTGTGTTATAAAACATGGTTTTGAAAGGGGGTTTGGTCATCTTTCTTCAGATTTAACCCAAGATCATGAGTTCAAATCCCTTTTCTTCCCTTTTCTTTTTTCAAGGCAAATCCCAATAAATGTTTTGTACTTGTATGTAGAATGTAATGTAGGTACTTCATTATGTTTTCCTTTGTACCTAGACTTGTTTGTATTTGTTGATGACACGTATTCATATTCTATGATATGTTGATGAATTGAATACATAGGACCACAATGGAAACAAGTCCCCAGGATCCTTTTAGCCTAAATGTCTTACTGTACCTCTGTGCTGTTTACATTTATGACTATAATAAAGTATTCAATACTTCAATCAAAGTCCATATTCTGCTATAATGATGATACAGATGGCATATAGTCATTATGTTGACCATAGGGACCACATCCATACTGTAGCACATAAACTAGAACAACATGAATAATACTGTTGGGTTTTATGCTATTTGATTCTTATTACGGGGCCAGAGCTCTGCTCTGGACACGCATTGTTATTCGCATTATTCTGTCACTTCTTCTTCTTCTTCTTCTTCTGCCACTTTTCGCAGTTCTGGCTGAACCGTGCAGTCGGTTTTTACGAAACTCGGCCATATGGTAGATGGTCATGAAAAACGATCAAAAAATAATTCTCACAATCTTTCGTCCAAAGGTGGCGCTATAGCACTCAATTGAAAATGCCAACTTTGACCAGGTACAACTCATGCCCTGTTTGACCTACAGCCATGAAACTTGGATACACATATGCGTCTCCTCATGCTGAACAACTTTCACACTCTGACTTTTGACCTCTGACCTTTAGATCTCCCACCATTTTGAATTATATGAAAAACAGTCATTGGCTCCTAACTTCTGCATTTTTTCACTTATGGAAAATCCGTTGGAAATTTTTGTAGAAAGTGGTCCAAAGTTCAAGTGTGAAACGTTTCGTGCAGATTGCTCAAAAATCCCAGGAGGAGATAGATTTTAACTATTACAGTTTTATGAAAATGATTCATCTGTGCCTAAAACATACATGCAGACTCACATTTCTTTGAAACTTTGCAGAAATGTAGAGGGTCATTCCAAATATCACTGAAACCAATCTTACTCCAATTGGCCAAAAGGGGGCGCTATAGCAATTTTTTGAAAAGGCAGACTTTAAACAGGCATAAGTCATGCCTCGTTTGGCCGAAAGTCGTGAAACTTGCTTACACATGTGCCTTGACTCATGAGGAACACACGTATCGATTTGACCATTAAGCTCCGCCCTTAGATTTTCCGCAATTTTGAGCAGTTTGAAAAATACTTGTTTTTGCCAGTTCTGGCTTAACCGTGCATACGCTTTTTACGAAACGCGGCCATATGGTAGATGCTCATGAAAAACTACCAAGAAATAATTCTCACACTCATTCGTCAAAGGGTGGCGCTATAGCACTCAATTGAAAGTGCCAACTTTGAACAGGTACAACTCATGCCCTGTTTGACCTACAACCATGAAACTTCGATACACACATGCGTCTCTTCATGCCCGACAACTTTCGTGGTCTGACTTTTGACCTCTGACCTTTAGATCGCCCACCATTTTGAATTATATGAAAAACAGTCATTGGCTCCTAACTTCTGCATTTTTTCACTTATGGAAAATCCGTTGGAAATTTTTGTAGGCAGTGGTCCAAAGTTCATGTGTAAAATGTTTCGTGCAGATTGCTCAAAACTCCCAGGAGGAGATAGATTTTAACTATTACAGTTTTATGAAAATTATTCATCTGTGCCTAAAACATTCATGCAGACTCACATTTCTTTGAAACTTGGCAGAAATGTACAGGGTCATTCCAAATATCACTGAAACCAATCTCACTCCAATTGGCCAAAAGGGGGCGCTATAGCAATTTTTTGAAAAGGCAGACTTTAAACAGGCATAAGTCATGCCTCGTTTGGCCGAAAGTCGTGAAACTTGCTTACACATGTGCCTTGACTCATGAGGAACACACGTATCGATTTGACCATTAAGCTCCGCCCTTAGATTGTCCGCAATTTTGAGCAGTTTGAAAAACACTTAAACCCAGGATTTTTCAGCTATTTGTGTGAAACTGTATCATCTGTCTGATCTCCTTTTTCACAGTTACTTGTCTGTTGGGCCAATGGCGTCTCCCTTAAATGAATGCCTCACAATCTCAAGGTCGCCAGTTCAAGCCTCACTTGATGCAGACTTAATTTAAGTTGAATTGCAATCAACCTATGACATACTTCATTCTGAAAATAGCTGATCTACAATCTCACAACTTTTCATGGTTTGTGAGCTTGTAGATCGGCTACTTTCACTAGTTTTGGTTCTGAGCAGATGTACAATTTCTTCATTGGTAAATGGTTTGTGAACGAGTGATCTTAGTGTTAGTGAAACAGGGGCTTGGTTCATGAAAGAAGGCAAGAGTTTATGATCTTCAACAGACAATATCAACCTGGACTAAGCTATAGCACTATAGGTAGTGTTGCAGCCTATTAGTCTGAAGGTTGAGAGTTCGAATCCTGTTAATGGCAGTAGGTTGAGATGTCCAATCAAACCATTATGTTTCCATCTCTCTCTCCCATCAATCTATTGTTTCCATGTCACTCTCTCTCTCTTCAATCTATTCCGTTTCCATGTCTCTCTCTCTCTCTATTCACTGGCCCCGTATTATCGCTGCTTGCAGCTATATTTTAGACTTATATTTCACCTGTTTCACTCATCTAGGTGAGATATAGTTTATTTATAGGTGGATGGGACTCCCTAGTGGTTGTTAGGGGTTGTTTGATAATAAACAAGAAAAAAAAACCTTTGTAATGGCAGCCTTTATTTACTATTACAATGTAGGCATTTAGCAGACAATCTTATAGAGTGACTTACAGTAAACAAGGTAAACACATACATAGAATACAGAGACAGTGTAGCGGCTCAGTAAACTAGGATCACAGGTAAACCAATGCATCCGTGTCATTTTAGATTTATTTGGCTATTCAAAAATAGCAGATCTACAAGCTCATAGATGCTATGAGCTTGTAGATCTGCGATTTTTTTGTTGTTGCAAATCTTTGAATATATCTATACTTTTAAAGCGAACATTTGAAACTCAAATCTTTGCTTCTGGGGGGTCCCTGGAACAAAACATTTTGAGATGGGGGTCCACGGCTAAATCCATATCTAAAAATGATTTCTAAATCCTAACAGTATGTTGCTATATCAGTGGTGCTCCAACTTTTCCACGTGAAGGACCCCCCAAAATAATATACATTTGGCCGCGGACCCTCATCTCAAAATATGTTGTTTCAGGGACCCCCCCAGAAGCACAGTTAAACATGTTCGCTTTAAAACATACATAGGCCTGATATATTCAAAGATTTGCAAAAATGTTCCACAATTTTTAAAAAAACAGAAGATCTACAAGCTCATAGCACGGGCAGGTGCTATGAGCTTGTAGATCTGCTATTTTTTAATGGCCAAAAGGAATCATAAAATGACACAGATGTGTTCCCGGTCTTAATGGATTAAGAGCCATGTTTCTATGTTCTTGATAGTCAGTGTGTCATACCAACATTACATTCAATCATGACACCATATCAAAATGATAATATTTCAAACACAATATAGATTTTCCATTCATATCAACCTCACTGTTTTCCACTTCTTTTGAAATATTGACTTTCACATCAGGACATACACATTTAATATGTTGATAAGATAACTGAGGGAACGCTGGATTTATTGACCACTTCCACTTGCTCTATTCATTTTATCCACACGAGGGCGACAAAGGCTGTTGAATAAAAGACAGTATTAGTTCCAATGGATTTAGATCAACGTTATGTTTCAAACCCATGCAGTCAGTCAGTCAGTGATAGCCTGGTTTCAGACAAATCTGCCATTGCAAAAATAAATGATCTACGCAGTGATATTAGTCTGGCCACACCAGGCTAGTTAGTTAGTTAGTGAGTTAGTCAGTATGTTTGTTAGTTAGTAAGTTAGTTAGTCAATATGTTCAGTGGCGCGGGAAGGGGGGGGCTACGGGGGCTGCAGCCCCCCTGGTTATTGGAAGGGATTTAAAAAAATGTTTTTTTATTACATTTAAATTTAATTAAAATAATTAAATAACGTAACCCTAACCTAACCCTAACCCTAACCCTAAAACCGAAATAAAGTAAAGGAAATAAAGTGCCAAAACCCACCCAAAACAGCACATTTTTCGACCCGAACCCGCAAAAAAATCGCGCGGGCGCGGACGGGACGCATGCACGCGCGCTGCGCGCGCGTGCATGCGTCAAGCGGATTCCCCCGACGCTCAGCCCCCCTGGCTATTAAGTACTTCCCGCGCGCCTGAATATGTTAGTAAGTTTGTCTGTTTGTTTGTTAGTTAGTTAGTTTCGGGAACAACATTGGTACCTCTAAAGCAGTGTTCCCCAAACTGGGGGGTCCCCAGATGATTAGCTCAATGGGCAACATTGTTTACTCCCTCAACAGTAAACAAACCAACATACGGTATAAGTGCATAAAGGGTATCTGCGTATTTTAAATGTTACAATTTAATGACCTTTGAGAATAAAACAAAATTGGCCAAATTGTCAAATATTACGTAAGAAGGAGGCAAACACTGCGAAAATAGCCGATCTACAAGCTCACAACGCCTCGCACTGCGAGGCGTTGTGAGCTTGTAGATCGGCTATTTCCGCAATATTTATCCGTGGAACAGAGTCTAAACTAAACGTAATGCCTACAAGTCCAAGTGCTGGTCAGGGTGGGGGGTCCCCCAGTTCAGATGTGATTATTTTGGGGGGTACCTGTAAATTACTACACGTATAAATACACTTTTAACCTAAATGTAACCATCAGGACACCGCAGGGACTTGAACCCCGTCCTAATGAACCAGGAGTGCCATACCAGTGTCTTTTACCTCTTTGACTCATTTACAGGCAGTGGCGGAAACATTACTCAATTGCTTTACTTAAGTAAATCAATACTGCAATGTAGAAACACTCTGTTGAAAGTAAAAGTCCGGAATTCAAAATTTACTAAAGTACCAAAAGTAGAAAGTACTCATTATGCAGAATGTCCGATTTCACAAAGTTTTCAAATGTATAAAATGCATAAAAAATCTTTTGAAAATAGCAGATCTACAAGCTCACAATGCGTCGCATCGCAACAAATTGTGAGCTTGTAGATCTGCCATTTTCAAATGAACGAAAGGCATTAATTCTCCACACAACGGTGTCTAACCGAGAGAGTCCATCCAGATAACAGCTGACAAAAGAAAATATTATACATTATCGGAGCTATTATTAAGGGCCGATAGTTATCGTGCATGACTAATACAAATCATATCAAAATTCATTTAACAATTTTGGCCCCCTGTCTAATCTAGTTGAATACTCCTGGCCTAGTATGTCGAGGCGATAATCTCTCATCGTCTTCAGCACCTGGAGCCAGTTGAACCACCTCACACTAAGTTCAAACTTAGCCTAGTTATAGCTTACCCCATTCAATCCGGGGATGCATGTCTGCCATTTTAGATTTCTTTGGCTATTCAAAAATAGCAGATCTACAAGCTCATAGTGCGGCGCGCTATGAGCTTGTAGATCTTTTTTTTTTTTATTGTGAAAATGTGTGAAAATCTTTATATATATATATATATATATATATATATATATATGAAAGAAGACAAAGAAACATGCTTATTAGATTGTTCATAAAATAATATGATCATAAGCACCACGTTCTGATTTTGGATTGTATAGTTACCTTGCCATGATGTAACTCCAAAGGTGGGCGAATGAAAAACGTAGATTGTCTTGATTAAAATGCAGCAGCGTCATTTGATTAGTGTGAACGCCCCCCCCCCCCCTACCAAAAAGCGACCTTTCAAATGACCAGGTCTTTTGGACCTTTTCAAAAGGACCAGGTCCAGGCCTGGATTTACAGAGGCTTATGTCTAAAATATATTGAATGCAAACTCTCTCTCTCACACACAAAATAACAGCCACAACACTACCAACATAGTCGTACTACAACCTGAAAAAGACGTATTAGGGTTAGGTTTAGGGTTACACTACCAACATAGTCGTACTACAACCTGAAAAAGACGTATTAGGGTTAGGGTTAGGGTTACACTACCAACATAGTCGTAGATTCCACAACAACCTGGAAAAAAAGCAGCAGAGCAACATCTTTAACCACATCAGCACACATACGCCACAAGCACAGCATCCAACAAGCATACGCCACAAGCACCATCCAACAGACTGCAGCATGAAGCAACTGCAGCATCCAGCAAAGAAAAAGGAAAAATTAGGCCTGAATTAGGCCTGTCACAATTATTACATAATAATCGCAAGTATTTGAGATAGTCGCAATATACTTTTGGGGGGATAATATTCATAATCGTCATAATCGTTTCCATGCTGAAAATGTGTCATATATTTTCAAACATTTGGAAAAAGCCGATCTACAAGCTCAAAACGTGTCACGATGTGACACGTTTTGAGCTTGTAGATCGGCTATTTCCGCAATTCATGTTTTCTTGTTTAAGTATAGATAATTATTAAATTATGCAATATATCTGCATCATATCTGCCCTGTGCAGCTTTGTTTACAAAGCTAAAAAAAAGCCAGACAGTTTTATTCATAATGTTAGGACGACACAACTAAATGGTTAATCGCAGTTATTTGAGCGACAATTAATCAAGCGTCAAGTTAAAGGTCATAATCGTGACAGGCCTAAAGAGGTTCCTACTTTGAGGTGTCTTCAGAGGAAACCCCCGGCGGACCCAAGGTCTTTGGCGGAGACCACCAGTCTCATTACATTACTCTTTTTTTTTCTTCAGAAGACCACCGTAGTCGACCAGAAATCTGATCAAGCAGCAATCGAGCCACAGTGGAGGTCCACCAAAGACCAGGGTCAACAGCACGGAGGAATCCCCCCGCCCCCCCCCCCCCATGCAGACAGATCCATGGATAGAGCGAGATCTCCATCTCTAAGGGCATCCCTCGGGTTGAGCCTTCCAGCGCCGTCTCCCACCATCTCTTCTCTCCCTCAGGTAGCGTCACCAGATAACCTCAGTGTAGTCATTAGAGCTGGATGTTCTTCTGGGAGGCCGTCATACTGTGAGAACCTCAGTCTTCTGGGCATTTAGGGCACAAGAACCACCTCAGCACAGTCTGTGTCTCCACTCTGAGAGAGAGAGAGAGAGAGAGAGAGAGAGAGAGAGAGAGAGAGAGAGAGAGAGAGAGAGAGAGAGAGAAAGAGAGAAAGAGAAAAAACAAATATTAATTCAAGTGACAGAGAGCCAGATATAGGTATATTGTATCCTGTCACAATATACACAGTCTAGTGCATTGGTTCTCAAAGTGGGGTCCGGGGACTCCCAGGGGTCCTTGAGGGAGTTCCAGGGCGTCCCTAGCTAAATGATAGATTAGGAACAAATGGACCCTTATGGGTCTGTAACTCTGAGTGTACAAATGGAACCAAATGGACCCGTGACTTGCACAAAAACGTATTTATAGGACCCATGTCCCACGCACATCTTCAAGCTCCTGAATGGTCTGTTCCATTGTGAGCTTGTAGATCGGCTATTTTCACGATGTTTGCCTCTTTTGACAATTTAGCCAATTTAGTATAAAAACTTTATAAATGTGCAGATGGCTCAAGGTTCCAAACATGGTAGACATGGTCCAAACATACAGTGTGGGTATTTCATTATTAACAGTGCAAGCCAGAGACAAGATACACAAATACATAATAAGACTTCATGGCCAACAGCAAAGTTACATGAATAGGAAACAGAAATGAACAGTTGAAAGCTACACTTAAACAAATACAACCTCAGGACACTGTCGACCCATTTAATCCAGAAATGTGTCTGTCATTTTACATTGTTTTGACTACTCAAAAATAGCAGATCTACAAGCTCATGGTGTGGCAGCGAGTGCCGCGCTATGAGCTTGTAGATCTGCTATTTAAAAAAAATCTTGAAATTTTTTTTGCAAATCTTTGAATATAATAGTTTTAAAACGAACATTTTTAACTCAGATCTGTGCTTCTGTGGGTCCCTGGAACCACATATTTTGTAATGGGGGTCCACGGCCAAATACATATCATTTTGGGGGTCCCTGACATGGAAAAGTTGGATCACCACTGATATAGCAACATAAGTTTTTCAAAGATTTGCACAAATTTAAAAAGAAAAAAGAAAAAAGAAAAAAAAAAGCAGATATACAAGCTCATAGTGCGGCACCCGGTGCCGCACTATGAGCTTGTATATCTGCTTTTTTTTTTCTTTTTTTTTAAACAGGCCATGCCTACCATGAGTGGCAAACCATATCCCCAATCACTAACTGGTAACTCAATGAACCCATTAAGACCAGGAACGCATCTGTGTCATTTTTAGATGTCTTTGGCTATTACAAAATAGCAGATCTACAAGCTCATAGCGCGGCACCGAGTGCGCACTATGAGCTTGTAGATCTGCTGTTTTTTTTTAATCTTTTTTTATCTATCTGTAATAAATATATATATTTTTAAGCAAACATGTGTAACTCAAATCTTTGCTTCTGGGGGATTCTACAAATGACTTCTAAATAAAGAGTTTTTTGAAAAAAAATATGTTTCTATATCAGTGGTTCTCAAGGACCCGCAAAATGATATGTATTTGGCCGTGGACCTCCATCTCAAAATGTGTTGTTCCAGGGACCCCCCAGAAGCAAAGATTTGACTTTTTGCTTTTAAAAAATATACATATTCAAAGATTTGACACATTTACAAAATTTCTTTTTCAAAAATGGCAGATCTACAAGGTCTTAGTGCGGCGCTATGAGCTTGTAGATCTGCTGTTTTTGAATAGCCAAAGAAATCTTAAAATGACACAGATGCGTTCCCGGCTTGAATGGGTTAACTCAACTATTATGTTATCTACACAATTACTCTGTCTTAATCATAAAGGAATTTCCAAACAGATTCCACTATATGTCACACACAGGTCCAATTCATTCACACATTATAACAAGACAACATGATACAAATACAAATACGTGCGTGCGTGTGTGACACCACAAGGTATTGGCATCAAAATGGACTTTAAAACCCATTAAGACCTGGAACGCATCTGTGCCATTTTTAGATTTGAGCTAAAAAGCATTATTTTACACTTTGGCTATTCAAAAATAGCAGATCTACAAGCTCATAGCACGGCACTCTGTGCCGCGCTATGAGCTTGTTTTTCAAGGTTATTTGTCATAGCTGCCCTGTGCAACTTATTGATAACAAAGCCTGAAAGGCAAACAGAAATGTGTTCAATGCCCAAAACACAAGGAAATCATATCAATCACAATTACAAATGAACCCTTAAAGGTCAGTAACTCAGAGTGCACAAATGGAACCAAATGAACCCTTAAAGGTCTGTAACTCAGAGTGTACAAATGGAACCAAATGGACCCTTAAAGGTCTGTAACTCAGAGTGTACAAATGGAACCAAATGGACCCTTAAAGGTCTGTAACTCAGAGTGTACAAATGCAGTGGTTCTCAAACTTTTTAATGTCAAGGACCCCCAAATTCTGGCCGCGGGCGGACCCCAATCTCAGAATATGTTGTTCCAGGGACCCCCCAGAAACAAAGATTTGAGTTACAAATGTTCGCTTTAAAAAATCTCATATCCAAAGATTTGCACAAATATTCACATTTTTTCTAAAATAGCAGATCTACAAGCTCATAGCGCGGCACTCGGTGCCGTGCTATGAGCTTGTATATCTGCTATTTTTGAATAGCCAAAGTATAAAAGGTTAAGGTGGTTACAAATACAATTATTGTGATTCTATATCAACACATTTTGCTGGGGACCCTACCAGCTCTGCAGAGGAGAGACACGTGACCCACACATCATTTAACTTCCTCAGAGGGTCAACAGCCTCAGTAAACATATTTAGAACCCTTTAGTCCTTGTGTGTTGCTTTAAAAATGTCATAATGTGTACAGAGAGAGAACATGAGACAACACAAGTGATCTGTCACTTCCAATCCTGCTGCCAATTACAATTACTAATGACTCAGCTGTGTGTGTGTGTGTGTGTGTGTGTGTGTGTGTGTGTGTGTGTGTGTGTGTGTGTGTGTGTGTGTGTGTGTGTGTGTGTGTGTGTGTGTGTGTCACACCACAAGGTATTGGCATAAAAATGGACTTTAAAACCCATTAAGACCTGGAACGCATCTGTGCCATTTTTAGATTTGAGCTAAAAAGCATTATTTTACACTTTGGCTATTCAAAAATAGCAGATATACAAGCTCATAGCACGGCACTCTGTGCCGCGCTATGAGCTTGTTTTTCAAGGTTATTTGTCATAGCTGCCCTGTGCAACTTATTGATAACAAAGCCTGAAAGGCAAACAGAAATGTGTTCAATGCCCAAAACACAAGGAAATCATATCAATCACAATTCCAAATGGACCCTTAAAGATCTGTAACTCAGAGTGTACAAATGGAACCAAATGGACCCTTAAAGCTCTGCAACTCAGAGTGTACAAATGGAACCAAATGGACCCGTGATTTGCACACAGAGTTTATAGATCTTCTATTTATTTTTTGAATCGTGGAAAATGTGTGCAAATCTTTGAATATATACACACACACACGTTTTAACGCGACCCATGGAACCAAAATTTGTACACATGGTTAAATTTGTACACTCTCAGAGTCACATTAACATAGCTTTTACAATATTGGGGTCCCAGAGATACAAATGCCATTAAATGGGGGTCCGTAGCCCTAATGCATGTCAAACTGGGGGGTACTTGAAATTAAAATGGTTGAGAATCACTGCTAGAGCCGTAAAAAAAATCTTCTCTTATGGGGGTCCCCTGGCATATCTTTTCAAATGGGGGTCTGCGGGCTAATAAGTGTCAATTTGGGGGTCCTTGACATCTAGTGTATCAAGTCTAACTTTATTTTTAGAGCACATTTAAGCTATTGTGCAGGGGGCGGGGCATTCAGATTCATCATAAGATATTTTTTTAATTTTCTTAAACATTTGTATTACTGTAAATGATTCCATTTTACTACAACATACAATGATAATGCATAGATTGAGCATTGAGTAGTAGAACAATAGTTCCCAAACTGGGGGGTCAGGACCCCCAGGGGGAGACCCCACAAATTATTTTGGGGGTCCCCAGATGATAAGCTTAATGTCTCACTCAACAGTAAACAAACCAACATACAGTATAAGTGTATACAGGGTATCTGCACATTTATAAAGTAATAATTTAAGGACTTTTAAGACCTTTTCAATACCTCTAAAATGAATAAGAGGTATTCCCTGCACTGGCTCCCCGTAGCGGCTCGCATTCAGTTTAAAACCCTGGTGCTAGCCTATAGGGCAGTGAAAGGAACAGCTCCCTCTTACCTCCGGGTATTGGTCAATGCCCACAACCCTACCCGACCACTCCGGTCTGCCACCAAGGGGCGACTGACTCCCCCGCCACTCAATGGTCCTTCTGGTCGATCGACACGGTCACGACTTTTTTCTGTTCTGGCCCCACAGTGATGGAATGTACTTCCCACTGATGTCAGGACAGCAGAGTCACTGCCCATCTTTCGCCGCAGGCTGAAAACCCACCTCTTCAGGAAACACTACCCTTCCTCTTTGCCTGGCCTACTTGTTGTTAACTAGTTGTACGAATGCTTGTTTTATTGTTGAATTGTTTATTGGATCTTGTTTAGTCAATACAATTATTTGTTTTTAGCTCCTGCTCATTTGACTTAGCTATTTTGTCTCATCTGTTTAAGGAAATAGGTAGCTGATATATTGCACTTTTACCTTAGCGCTAGGTATGCTCTTGGTTGCTTGTTATTGCAGAAAATGCACTTATAACCTCTGGTGATTAGTAGCTTTCGTTCCCTACCTATGTTGATTGCACTTATTGTAAGTCGCTTTGGATAAAAGCGTCTGCTAAATGACTGTAATGTAAAATGTAATGTAATAAACCAGTAATGTATTAGTATATTAAGGTTATTTGTCATAGCTGCCCTGTGCAACTTATTGATTAGGAAGCCTGAATGAACCCTTAAAGGTCTGTAACTCAGTGTACAAATGGAACCAAATGGACCCTTAAAGATCTGTAACTCAGAGTGTACAAATGGAACCAAATGAACCCTTAAAGGTCTGTAACTCAGAGTGTACAAATGGAACCAAATGGACCCTTAAAGGTCAGTAACTCAGAGTGTACAAATGGAACCAAATGAACCCTTAAAGGTCTGTAACTCAGAGTGAAGCACCACTGATATTATAGCAACATACTGTTAGGATTTAGATCACATTTTTAGAATAGATTCCACTATATGTCTGTCACACACACACACACACACACACACACACACACACACACACACACACACACACACACACACACACACACACACACACAGGCCCAATTCATTCACACATTATAAAAAGACAAAACATGATACAAATATGAACATCCCTCCTCCTCTACAGCGCTTGGCACCTCACCAGAGGAGAGACACGTGACCCACACATCATTTAACTTCCTCACAGGGTCAACAGCCTCAATAAACATATTTAAAACCCCTTTAGTCCTTGTGTGTTGCTTTAAAAATGTCATGCGTGTTCAGAGAGGGAACATGAGACACAACACAATAGATCTGTCACTTCCAATCCTGCTGCTGATGTCAATTACAATTAGTCATTTGACTCAGCTGTGTGTGTGTGTGTGTGTGCGTGTGCGTGTGCGTGTGCGTGTGCGTGTGCGTGTGCGCGTGCGCGTGTGTGCGTGTGTGTGTGTGTGTCACACACCACAAGGTATTGGCATCAAAATGTACTTTAAAACCCATTAAGACCTGAAACGCATCTGTGTCATTTTTTGATTTGAGCTAAAAAGCATTACAAAATAGCAGATCAACAAGCTTGTAGATCTGCTATTTTTGAAAAAACGTGAAAATGTGTGCAAATCTTTAAACATATGTATTTTTAAAGCGAATATTTTTAACTCAAATCTTTGCTCCTGGACCCCCTGGAACAAAATACATTTTGAGGGTCCTTGATATGAAAAAGATTGAGCACCACTGATATAGAAACATACGTTTTTCAGAATATTATAGAATAGGGATTTAGCAGACATAGAATCGGCTTCAGGTCTTGGGTCAAGTTTTCAAAAGGATACAAATCTTTTGAAAATAGCAGATCTACAAGCTCACAATTTATCGCAATTCGCAACGCATTGTGAGCTTGTAGATCTGCTATTTTCAAATGGCCGAAATGGCTGAAGTGTTTAATATTATGTTTAGTAATAATCAAAATCTACAAAGTAACTAAAGTTTTCAAATAGTAGTGGAGTAGAAGTACAATATTTCTGTCTGAGATGTAGTGGAGTAGAAGTAAAAAATACCACAAATTGGAAATACTCCAGTAAAGAAAAGAAAAAAATCCCTCAAAAGTGTACTCAAAGTACAGTACTTGAGTACATGTACTCATTTACGTTCCAGCACTGACTAGGCCTGTCATGAAATGAATACCAAGAAACTCAATGGAAACAACTTTTTTGGACCTTTTAGACAAAGTATTATAAATGTAATTGTGATGTTTTGCATTTTTTTGCCTAATAAAAGGGTTTTTAAAAAAAAATCAAGTGTGTCAGCATCACACAAACACAGCTCAATAAAACACATACATCATATATTCACTTCATACATCCTACTAGTTACATCCTGAACACTTACCAACTATACCTTTCATTTTAAGCACTTAATTAGCCAAACTATCAACCTGTAGAGCATTGGTTCTCAAAGTGGGGTCCGAGGACCCCCAGGGGTACTTGAGAGGGTTCCAGGGGGTACCCAGCTAAATGATGGATAGTAACCAAATGGACCCTTATCTGTAACTCAGAGAGTGTACAAATGGAACCAAATGGACCCGTCCATTTGGTTCCATTTGTACACTCTCAGAGTTAAATCAACATTGATTTTACAATAAATGGGGGTCCCAGAGATAGAAATGCCGTTACATGGAGGTCCGTATAGCCTAATGCATGTCAAACTGGGGGTGCTTGAAATTAAAATTGTTGAGAATCACTGCTAGAGACTTAAAAATCGTCTCTTATGGGGGTCCCTGGCATATCTTTTCAAATGGGGGTCCGCGGGCTAATAAGTGTCAATTTGGGGGTCCTTGACATGAAACAGTTTGAGAAGCACTGCTGTAGAGAATTAACTCACCTGTTTGTTTGGAGATATAATTGTCTTGTTTTAGGGGTTTAACAGCTTGTTCCTCCTCCCTGGTAACTCTACTCGACGTCCATGTGGAATAAAGTTACATTATTAGTTGTTTAGTTCACGTTTTAACCGTCTTTTTTACTTCTAAACAATTGAACAGAGACTTGTGACAAACACACAGAGAGGCTGAGGCTCTCTGCTCGCGCCGGTCCTTTGATCTTGCCGATGGGCGCGCGCGTCGACGTCACAGGAAGAGTGGGCTGGGCACTGAAAATAGCAGATCTGCAAGCTCACAATGCTTCGCACCGCGACGCAATGTGAGCTTGTAGATCTGCTATTTTCAAATGGCAATGGAAATGTGTATAGGGCTGAAGTGGTTAATGTAGGGTTTGTAATAATAAACCAAATCTACAAAGTAACTAGTAACTAAAGTTTTCAAATAATTGTAGTGGATTAAAAAATATAATATTTGCCTCTGAGATGTAAATGGGGTAGAAGTAAAAGTACTGTAAATTGCAAATACTCCAGTAAAGTAAACAAAAACAAAAAAATACCTACATATTTTTGACATAAAATAAATTACTGAGAATAAAGGGTGAAAATGTGAATGACATTAATAAATATGATTGACAGATGAATATGGTAGAATAATTAAATGAATACCATTATGGTAGAAGGGTGCAATTTCAGACAAGGCACAGAGGAGAAGAACTGCCTAAAATAAAATAAAATGGAATGCAAATATTATTCACAGACTCACAGTGTGCTTAAATTCACAGGTTATGACTGTTAATTCTGCACAATCACCATTGATACACAAATCAGTGTTTTTAAATAACTTTTAATTGTTTCCAATATTTCTTTGCATATGGTTTGTCTAATATGCTTGTTTAATATGACTGATGTAATCTACACTATTTACAGTTGGGTATAAGATAAACAATCGCTTTCGCATGTATCTTATGACAGCTGTAACTTAAACGTCCATCAATGCTGTTGGTAGAAAAACATACAAATTGGCAGATCATATTTATAATATTTTATGCAACAATGTTACAATTGAATAGTTTACATGTTATGCAACAATATTTTGTCATCATGAAAAATGTTGTCATGCTGAAACAAGAGGACATTTTGACTTGATAGAATACAATAAAAAAGAAAAATACCATAGAATAAAACAGCAGTGGGCAACTGCTGTGCATATACTGTACAATACAAGGGCGACTTCCACTTGTATTTACTCATTTTGTCCACATGAGGGCGACAAAGGCCCTTGAATATAGACAGATGGACGGAGTCAGATGTTTGCAAAGTGATTACAGTCAGTTAGTTCGTTTATAGTTAGTGAGTTATTTAGTTATTTAGTTAGTTAGTTAGGTATTTAGTTAGTTAGTTAGGTAATTAGTTAGTTAGCTATTTAGTTAGTTAGTTTATAGTTAGTTACAAATGGAAGCAATAATGGACCCGTTCCATTTCTGTTCCTACACTCTCAGACCAACAAGTGTTGTTCAAGGTTCAAGGTTGTGTTTTCTTGTATCTTGTGTACAGGAGGTGAAGCCTGTATCAGACATCAGACAATGCAGCAGCATATTCTGTATAATAAGTCAAGAACAAGAAAGAGTGAAAACACCTGAACACTTACCAACTATACCTTTAATTCTAAGCACTTAATTAGCCAAACTATCAACATGTAGAGCAGTGGTTCTCAAACGTTTTCGTGCCAAGGACCCCCAAATAGACACTTATTAGACCGCGGACCCCCATTTGAAAAGATAAGCCAGGGACCCCCCATAAGAGAAGATTTGTACGGCTCTCTAGCAGTGATTTCAACTATTTTAATTTCAAGGACCCCCAGTTTGACATGCATTAGGCTACGGACCCCCATTTAATGACATGTATGTCTCTGGGACCCCAATTCATTCATTAATGTAACTCTGAGAGTGTACAAATGGAACCAAATGGACCCTAACGGGTCCATTTGGTTCCATTTGTACACTCTCAGAGTTACAGACCGATAAGGGTCCATTTGGTCCCTGTCCATCATTTAGCTGGAGACCCCCTGGAACCCCCTCAAGTACCCCTGGGGGTCCTCCGTCCTCCGTCCTCGGTCCTCGGTCCTCCGTCCAAGAACAAAAAAGAGTGAAAACACAAGAGGGGGGAAAAAAGTCAGTAGTTTTATACTTATAGGATGATAAGAATAAAAACAATAAAAGAAACATCAGCTGCCACTTTACTTTTGTAAACAACTTCACAGACAGTAGCCTATATTCTATATACAGTAGGTTCAGTTTAGTTTGTTTTAGTTTAACAGTTCAAGCTTACTTTAGTTACTAGTTACTTTGCAGATATAAATTATTATATATAAATAGCCACTTAAGCCCTATTTTATACATAAGGCTATTTGAAAATAGCCGATCTACAAGCTCACAACAACGCGTCGCATCGAGCTTGCATAGATCTGCTATTTTCAAACATTCTATACTTTTACTTTTGGTAGCCTTCTCTAAGTATATTTTGATGCCAGTACTTTTGAACTTTTACTCAAGTAACACTTTGAACAAAGGCCTTTTACTTGTAACAGAATATTTTGTATAATGTGGTATTGCTACTTAAAGGGACATTTCACCCCTGGAAGAAAATGACCCAATGGTAATGAAGTTTAGGACTCAATTATTATTATTTTTGTGTATGATCTGTGTTTTTAGATATCTAGTAATCTTTGAACATCTCGTGACGTTATTTACGTCACGAGATGTTATGTCATTCCTTTTCCGCACTACATGTCTCGACGCGTCTCACACAGACCAGCTCCAAAGACCGCCCCAATGGGGTGTCCCCACACGGCCAGTCACTCCCATTAGCTGCGCCCGTTGCAGAGTGAGACTTTACTTTACCTGAGTTATCTTCTGATAGTTAATAGTTAGTAGTAGAAATAATAATCCTGTGTAGTGTTTCATAAGCGCAAGCGTGAAAAAAAAGACAGCGTGGAGAAGCAGCGCTGGTAAACAAACCGTCGCGAAAGGCTAGGATAAAAATACCAAGGATTCCACAGTGATGTCACTACTATGCGACACGGAAGTAGAACTGCATGAAGATAGCAAGGATTTGACAGTGATATGACATCACTAACGAATCCTTGGACATATATGTAACTAGATGAACATGTGCTAGGTTCACGCATAGATATAGAAACCTAGATACCTCATTGGCCTCTGCAGTTCATTGGAGCGACTGCTATCGCAAAACCTTTGTGCTTCCGCCCTCAGTCGCGTGCGTCACAGAAGGGGGCCTCCAGTAGGCCTAACCGAACGCCCCCTTCTGTGACGTTCAGTAGGCCTCTGATTGGCCTACCGAACGTCCCCTTCTGTGACGCACGCGACTGAGGGCGGAAGCTGGTGCGCGCCCGAGATACGAACGCTTCAGAGCCGAAGGAGGCGTCTACCTTTATATGTCTATGGGTTCACGTTCTTCAGCCAGTGTTGCCAGATATTGTGAGAGAAATAAGCAACCAGGTCTATGAAAACAAACCCAAAAGAGGATAACTAGGCCAAGAGCACTTTACCTAGACATGGGATATTATATATTTGAAAATTGCCGATCTACAAGCTCACAACGCTTCGCGACCCATTGTGAGCTTGTAGATCTGCTATTTACAAAAAAATCTTGAGGGGGAAAAAGTGCAAAATGTGGAATATTTTTGACAAATATTTGTTAGGGGCTCCCTGGCACAAATTATAATTTCAGATGGGGGACTGTGGAAAAATACATGAACATGTTTGAGAACCACTGGTTTAAACAACAATCAAAACATTTGGAAACAAGCCCAAATATCAACTACATTTTAGAAAGAAGCCGCTTATAATAAGCAGACATGGCAACACTGCCATGCTGTTTGAATGTTGTCGTTGGAGATCACACCCACATAGAACCCTCCCCTGCCACAAGGAGGGGCAGTAAACCAAAGCATTATGGTCATTGTAGTAATGCAGCAGTCCAGTCAAACCGTAGTCAAACACACAGATTTCATTATTTGTCTGGCCATAGGGTGCAAATTTTAAATTGTGCTACTGTTATCTACTACAAATACTATTACCATTGAGTGATTGCAGTTTCTTCCAGGGGTGAAATGCTCCTTTAATGTGGTATTGCTAATTTTGTTTTAAAAATCCACCACTGCCTGAGACTATCGTAGCCATTTTATGAAGTAGTATGTCCTTCCTATCAATCATTTAGCCTTGGGACCCCCTGGAACCCCCTCAAGGACCCCTGGGGGCCCCCTGGAACCTCATCAAAGTAAACATCCTGTACATCCTGGCTTCACGTACTGTAGAGCAGCATTGTACAGCAAAAGAGCAACAATTAAATACTACTATAGTTGGACTCACTATTTTACCATGCCCCCTCCCCCCCAGCCAGTCAGAGATAGAAAGATAACTCATTCTTTAACTGATTATCTTCCTTTAAGTGCTCTCTCAATCAAGCAGCTGGCTGGGTCCTCTGTCTGTTTTACTGGTCTGCGGTCTGCTGTCTGGACACTGGGGGAAGACGCTCCCCGGAGTCTGCCAAGAAACGGAAGTCTGGTTGTTTTGTTCGTGCATCCTATGTATGTGTTTACCATGATTATTATTTATAAGTCTCTCTGGGTAAAGAGCGTCTGATAATAATGCCTACATTGTAAATTGTGATGAACTCAGGATTTTACAGTGCGCTTAAGTACATCTACTCAAGTATTGTACTTAACTACAATTGTGAGGTAGGCCTACTTTTACTTGAGTATTTCAAATGTTTGCGTAATATACTTTTCTACCCCGCTAACATTAAAGTGATGAAAACATGAATGCAAACGGACCATACTGTACATAAGGAGTACTTTTATGTTTGGTATTACAGGTACAGTATATTTTTTGATGCCACTAGGAAAGTTGCGGCCATAGCTGAACGGGTAGAACTAGAAAAAAAACGTCCTGGAAAAAAACAAGATCCCAGGTTCAATTCTCGCTCATTGAATTCAAACCGGGAAAGCCATTTCAGATTTCTGCGTTGGTTATTAAAAAATAGCAGACGTACAAGCTCCAGCTTGTACATCTGCTATTTTTTATCATTTTTGAAAAATATATATATATGAATTTGAGGGTCCTTGGCACAAAAAAGTTTGAGGACAACTGATTTAGAAGGCATTTTATAATCAGCCTCAGGTAAGAAGGACGTTTCTTATGGAAGAATGTAATTTTGTTTTAACAAGCAGAGTGACTGTGTTGCAGCCGCTGTCCTCACAGCATACATGGACAACTGAAGGCCGGGGGGCCACATGCGGCCCCCACTTTCACTTAAAGGTAGGGTAAGTGATTTGCGTTATACTCAAAATTGCACTTGAGTACGTGTACTTAGTTACTTTCCACCACTGGTGAGGAGAAGTATTAAAAGAAAAGTTTTCAAGAAAGAAACCCAGTCTGTGCCAAATCCAAACTTCTCCCAAACAGCCCCACATGTGCCTATTCTCTCTCTTCTCTCTGTGTGTTTGTTTAGCCCATTAAGACCTGGAACGCATCTGTGTCACTTTAGAATTCTTTGGCTATTCAAAAATAGCAGATCTACAAGCTCATAGCTATTTTTGAAAAATCGTGATTTAATTACGGGGACAGAGCTCTGCTCTGTACATGTATTGTTATTGGCAGTATTCTGTCACTTCTTCTTCTTCTTCTTCTTCTTCTTCTTCTTCTTCTGCCACTTTTCGCAGTTCTGGCTGAACCGCGATGTCGCTTTTTACGAAACTCGGCCATATGGTAGATGGTCATGAAAAACGATCAAAAAATAATTCTCACAATCTTTCGTCCAAAGGTGGCGCTATAGCACTCAATTGAAAATGCCAACTTTGACCAGGTACAACTCATGCCCTGTTTGACCTACAGCCATGAAACTTGGATACACATATGCGTCTCCTCATGCTGAACAACTTTCACACTCTGACTTTTGACCTCTGACCTTTAGATCTCCCACCATTTTGAATTATATGAAAAACAGTCATTGGCTCCTAACTTCTGCATTTTTTCACTTATGGAAAATCCGTTGGAAATTTTTGTAGGCAGTGGTCCAAGGTTCAAGTGCTAAACGTTTCGTGCAGATTGCTCAAAAATCCCAGGAGGAGATAGATTTTAACTATTACAGTTTTATGAAAATTATTCATCTGTGCCTAAAACATACATGCAGACTCACATTTCTTTGAAACTTTGCAGAAATGTACAGGGTCATTCCAAATATCACTGAAATCAATCTTACTCCAATTGGCCAAAAGGGGGCGCTATAGCAATTTTTTGAAAAGGCAGACTTTAAACAGGCATAAGTCATGCCTCGTTTGGCCGAAAGTCGTGAAACTTGCTTACACATGTGCCTTGACTCATGAGGAACACACGTATCGATTTGACCATTAAGCTCCGCCCTTAGATTTTCCGCAATTTTGAGCAGTTTGAAAAATACTTGTTTTTGCCAGTTCTGGCTTAACCGTGCATACGCTTTTTACGAAACTCGGCCATATGGTAGATGCTCATGAAAAACTACCAAGAAATAATTCTCACACTCATTCGTCAAAGGGTGGCGCTATAGCACACAATTGAAAGTGCCAACTTTGAACAGGTACAACTCATGCCCTGTTTGACCTACAACCATGAAACTTCGATACACACATGCGTCTCTTCATGCCCGACAACTTTCGTGGTCTGACTTTTGACATCTGACCTTTAGATCTCCCACCATTTTGAATTATATGAAAAACAGTCATTGGCTCCTAACTTCTGCATTTTTTCACTTATGGAAAATCCGTTGGAAATTTTTGTAGGCAGAGGTCCAAAGTTCAAGTGGTAAACGTTTCGTGCAGATTGCTCAAAAATCCCAGGAGGAGATAGATTTTAACTATTACAGTTTTATGAAAATTATTCATCTGTGCCTAAAACATACATGCAGACTCACATTTCTTTGAAACTTTGCAGAAATGTACAGGGTCATTCCAAATATCACTGAAACCAATCTTACTCCAATTGGCCAAAAGGGGGCGCTATAGCAATTTTTTGAAAATGCAGACTTTAAACAGGCATAAGTCATGCCTCGTTTGGCCGAAAGTCGTGAAACTTGCTTACACATGTGCCTTGACTCATGAGGAACACACGTATCGATTTGACCATTAAGCTCCGCCCTTAGATTGTCCGCAATTTTGAGCAGTTTGAAAAACACTTAAACCCAGGATTTTTCAGCTATTTTCGTGAAACTGTATGATCTGTGTGATCTCCTTTTTCACAGTTACTTGTCTGTTGGGCCAATGGTGTCTCCCTTAAATGAATGCCTCACAATCTCAAGGTCGCCAGTTCAAGCCTCACTTGATGTAGACTTAATTTAAGTTGAATTGCAAACAACATGACTGTATCAATGAATACATGTGCAAATGGTAAAGATAACCTGAAATGCTTATTTGAGAGTACGTTTTTTACGTATGACATACTTCATTCTGAAAATAGCTGATCTACAATCTCACAACTTTTCATGGTTTGTGAGCTTGTAGATCGGCTACTTTCATTAGTTTTGGTTCTGAGGAGATGTACAATTTCTTCATTGGTAAATGGCTTGTGAACGAGTGATCTTAGTGTTAGTGAAACAGGGGCTTGGTTCATGAAAGAAGGCAAGAGTTTATGATCTTCAACAGACAATATCAGCCTGGACAAAGCTATAGCACTATAGGTAGTGTTGCAGCCTATTAGTCTGAAGGTTGAGAGTTCGAATCCTGTTAATGGCAGTAGGTTGAGATGTCCAATCAAACCATTATGTTTCCATCTCTCTCTCTCATCAATCTATTGTTTCCATGTCACTCTCTCTCTCTTCAATCTATTCCGTTTCCATGTCTCTCTCTCTCTCTATTCACTGGCCCCGTATTATCGCTGCTTGCAGCTATATTTAGCACTTGTATTGGTGAGTAAATGTACATAGTTACTTTTCAGCACCATTGAGGAGCCAATGACTGACAGGCTAGGTATCACCAGGTGCACTGATTGCTAGAGTTTAGTTTGATCTACACAGTGAGAAAGAAGAATCCAGCAAAACAAAACAAAAGGGGGAATGAAGTACATCATACATTGAAAAGAACTACTCTCAAATAAGCGTTTCATGTTATGTTATATTTAACAACTGCACATTTATTCATTGATACAGTACAGTCATGTTGTGTGCAATGCAATTGAGATAAAGTCCGCATGGGGTGGGACTCGGGCCGGCGACCCTGTGGTTGCAAGGCATATGGTTTACCAATCAGCCATTGGACCAACAGACCTGAACTGGTGAAAAAGGAGCTCACACATTTGACACAGTTTCACGCAAATTGCTCAGAAATCCTTGGTTTAAATGTTTTTCAAACTGCTCAATATGGCGGAAAATCTAAGGGCGGAGCTTACTGGTCAAAATGATAGATGTGTTCTTCATGAGTCAAGGCACATGTGTGAGCAAGTTTCACGGCTGTCGGCCAAACGAGGCATGACTTTTGCCTGTTTAAAGTTTGCATTTTCAAAAAGTTGCTATAGCGCCTGTTATGTATTTGAGCCCTGGCACTACTGTTACTGTATATTGGCAGCTCACTGTTCCTTTAAGAGAGGTTGTTACGTCATCATTGGCGGACCGTGTCTGTATTACAAACGCGCTGAATAAGTATACAAATGGATAAACTCTCTAACACTGTTTGAGTCATTATTATACTGTTTATGTAAGTGGACATACATAACAGTTTTTTTTTGGATCTTGTAACGTGGAACTTTTTTTTTAACTTTTTTTTAAAACCAAATTTTCTTTAAAATCCCTGTGTACGTGTGGGCATAGTCAAAGAATCTTTCCAAAAAGTACAATATGTCAGTGTAAGACATATTTTACATGCTTTGTGAAATGAACACTTTGAAAATGGAAACTTGTATTCATAGTTACTCAAAACCAAACTGCCAAAGTATTTCATTGTAGTTTAAGGAAGAAAAAAAACTCTATCAAGTCAATTTTATTGATGCAATGCCAAATCAAAACAGTGCCTAATGACACTTAACATATGAAGCAGCAGGTCAAGATCATCCACCATTTACCCAACAATTCACGCGACACCACGTAGTCTCATTAATTGTTTCACACGCACACACAGGTATGGTACGGTACTGTGTGTGCACTCTAGACCGCGCCCCCTTGATTCGTGAGCCAGGCCCAGGTACTCAAATGGCTACTTTGCATAACAGAAACCTGTTATGCAAAATAAGCAACACAGCATTTTGGCTTCAGTTAAGTTCAGTAGCCGCTGCTGCCAGTATCCTATCTGCATGCAACAAGCCACCGTGAGAAGATACTCGTTCAAAGCAAACTTTTCGTTTCAGCACCTATAATTCAAGGTATTCCTTGAGAAGATTTACAGACTAAAACTAAGCTAAAAAATAGTCATTTAACACGTTTCCTACTATGTAGTAAAATAACATTTGCAGGATGTGCGAGTGTCGCACCATTAAAATAGCATTCCGCCGATAAAATAATCATCATTACACCACAGTGTGTTAATATCAACTTCATATCTGTAGTGACATTGTATTATGTATTATTATCAACTTAATCTCTCTAGTAACATTTTATTATGTATTATTATCAACTTAATCTCTCTAGTAACATTGTATTATGTATAATTATCAACTTAATCTCTCTAGTAACATTGTAGGCCTATTATGTATTATTATCAACTTAATCTCTCTAGTAACATTGTATTATGTAGTATCAACTTAATCTCTCTAGTAACATTGTATTATGTAGTATCAACTTAATCTCTCTAGTAACATTGTATTATGCATTATCATCAACTTAATATCTCTAGTAACATTGTATTGCAAAAAAGAAAAAAGTTTAATGGGAATATAACCACGTTTTGGTCTTCATCGGTAACCTGTAAACTGTACTTTCCCGTCCTTTTTTTTTGCAAACTGCTAATGAAGAATTCAATCAATCAATCAATCAATCAAGATAAACTGTATATGTTGTGTCATTTCAGCTTGAAGGTGAACCTTAAACCTATCTAACAACATGCCTATCACGTATCACAGAATTGAGGTAATTTAATCATCATAAGAGTAAGCATATCAGTTATCTATAATGATTAGACATCCTTTGATTAACCTATTCCACGTATCTGTGGACATTGGCATTTGGCAGGGACAACAGGTCTTCCTCTGATCACATCCAGCTCCCCAGCTCACCACACCAGTGATGTAGTGAATCCCATCCTGTTCACACATCAGTGGACCACCTAGTAATACACCCTGGAAGGACAAATAACCATTTAAATACAGTCATTACATAATAATAATAATAATAATAATAATAATAATAATAATAATAATAATAATAATAATGATAATAATAAGGGTAATAATAATAATAATAATAATGATAGAGTGAGATCTCTCAACAAAATCTGTAGAGGAGGAGCAAAAAGTGCTTGATATTTTGATTCTACGGCCTTTGGTCAATAGGATACCCAGAACTCTTTGACACTCTTGAGTCTCCGCTGGTCGTGATGAGTGCGACAAAAACTAAAACATCTCCATGAATTCAAGGCTTGTGTGAACTACTCCTTTAAGTCCTGCCTAAATGGCAGTTCATTAGTCCTGATTATAATTGTATTAATCTTATGTCTTGTAGATGGTAATGCTCTTAACTGTGTTATTTGTCACCCAACCAGGTCGCACATTAACATCAATGGGAATAAGACATAGGGGCTTTTTTGTGTTATCCTTTTGACTACGATTGTGCACTATTTTGTTGTTGTACATTTGTTTCTGTCAATAAACAAATAAATAAATCTAATTATTTACATAATTTGATTATTCAGCGTGTATAGAGTGGTTAAGTTGTGATTTTGCACTTCCTGCTTCTGTTAGTCCGTTTTTTTATTTTCTAGATGCCTGAAATAAGGCTATCATGGTCTGATTTCTCCTACATGCCCAGTGTATGTACGCACGCACGCACACACACACGCACGCACGCACGCAAAAACACACACACACACGCACGCACGCACGCACGCACGCACGCACGCACGCACGCACGCACGCACGCACGCACACACACACACACACACACACACACACACACACACACACACACACACACACACACACACACACACATTGGTTGTACAACTTCTTTGTACAACCAATAGCTAAAATAGATCTACAAGCTCACAACATGTCAAATCACTGCACCTTGTAAGCTTGTAGATCTGCTACTTTTAATATAACCAAAATATGGATGTGTGGTTTAATTAGCTTGACATGCTTTAGTATTAAATTGTTAAATTGTAATATTATCAAACATAAATATCAATCTACATTTCCCCAAATAAATGTTTGAATTCAGTCTGATCAGAAGCAATGATGACACTTGACAGACAGACAGACAGACAGACAGACAGACAGACAGACAGACAGACAGACAGACAGACAGACATATACACAGACAGACAGACAGACAGACAGACAGACAGACAGACAGACAGACAGACAGACAGACAGACAGACAGACATATACACAGACAGACAGACAGACAGACAGACAGACAGACAGACAGTATAGATTAGCGTCATTGTTGAAGTCATTGTTTATTACCCGCAGTCCAAATGCAGAAAGAAGTCGCATTCATCAGCCTCGGTCGTTCCAGTATCACAGTATCGCAGATTACATTCACGTCCGGAACATTTAGGCTTAAAATTCCATACAAATTCACGTTCCAAACTACGAACTGGATCAGTACGAATTACGCCACCGATACAGCCCAGTTCTCTACACACTACCTCCATTGCCTTTTTTAGGTTTTTCGCGTTCATGCTATAAGGGTTTAATGGTCTCCATTCATCGCCGTTCATGCACATCTCCAGTTTACCAGAACACTGGCCTTCGTCCGCAAACCTGACGGTATGATCGGCATAACCTGTGCAATAGAACAAACAAATAAATAAAGTAATATTACTTTGATTAGAAGAAAACCTTCTAGGTTACAATCTATAATATTTATGTATGTGTTGATGTTTGTTTACGTTTGAGGCGGCGATTGAAAAGGAAAGCCTGGGGAGCTGAAAAGAAAAAATGATCAAACTAATGAGTCTGAAAGTAACCCGTGGTGGAAGAAGTACTTGAGTAAAAGTATCAATACAACAATGTAGAAATACTCTGTTACAAGTAAAAATATCAATACTAAAATGTAAAAATACTCTGTTACAAGTAAAAGTCCTGTATTCAAAATGTAGGCCTACTTGGGTAAAAGTACCACATTATTGGCATGAAAAAATATACTTTGAAGTATCAAACAAGGAAGTGTTGATCAAATAGAATGCATTTTTGGTTACTGCATCGTTTTCAAAAACATTCTTGAGAGCAACGTTTAGCTGTAACCAGTGTTGGGAAGTAACTAAAGTAATATGTAACTTAAAGTAATATTATTACTTTTTCCAGTAACTAGTAATATAACTAATTACTTTCACGTTTTGAGTAATAAATATTACTTTTACTATTTTCCACCAGAAGGGACAGAATGCCCTCTCCATCAAGGGAAGCCTACGATGGGACACGTACGATCCTCCCAGTCACTCTATATCTAAATTATAATCAATCATATCTATAATATCTTCCCAAACATGCTCAAGCTGGCGACATAAAATAAAGGTGCTCAACCGAAAATAAGTTGCTGCATGTGAGGTTACTTTAGTATATCGTCACTGTCGGGCCGGGACCAGCTAACTCCATTTTCAGCTTTTTAAATATTTTTCATAAATCAACGCTATGGAACACCCTTTACGTCTGTGTAAAAAAAAAATGTAACCAATGAAAAGTACTAAAAAGCGCTTCTGACAGAACCAGCTAACTCCATTTTATTGTCAAACTGTCGGCCATACCAGCCAACTCCACTCCAGATGATGCTCCATTTGCAGCGGCTACCAGAATCGGGAGAACACAGACAAAGGGTCCGTGGATTACCTTTTTCGCCACATTGTATCAAAAAACTATGTTGTCCCTGAGACCTACAGATGTTTGAGGATTGTCCGGAAACATTTTTTTTTTAGAGCGGGGTGAAACAGCCGCTTAAATCGCTTATTTAGTCGGCCATGTTTCTCATTGTATTGTAAAAAATGATTTTCCAGAAAATCCTCAAAGATCTGTAGGTCTCAGGGACTACCATTAGTTTTTTTGATACGATGTGACAAAAAAGATAATCCACGGACCCTTTGCCGGTGTTCTCCCGATTCCGGTAGCCACTGCAGTGGAACCTCATCTCGGAGCTGTATAGACGAATCCACAGGGTTAGCTGCGGTGTCGTGGTGAGAAGCAGCACCCGAAAAATGTCCTCCAATTGAGCTGGATTTGGTTAAAGTGGTGATAATATAATCACACATGCACGTATCTTACAATATATAAAGTAACAATACCAACTTTGATGAGGTAGTATTGCTTTATTTAAAAAAATATAAGGTTTTCTTAATTTCCTGAAAAATCAATATTTTTGAGTTAGCTGATTCTGGCCCGACAGCATAGATATCATACATTATGATATCATACTATATGCTTATAGTATGATATCTCTGCAGTTCTCTGCTGTCTCTGCAAAACATACTCTCTCGCCATGCCTTTCGGCCTGGCGGAGACAATAACTGAAATATACGAAGAAATTACTTACATTCAAGAAGGAGCAGAGAGGTCACAATCAGCCACAGAACCATCTTCATCCTGCTGTCTGGTCCGTGATGATACCTTCTGTCTGCTCTGTCTGGCACTACACAGATAACTTCAGCCACTGTCTGCTCTGACACTGTGTCCTGATATGTCCCCTTATAGCCTGCCTAAACAAACACACACACACACACACACACACACACACACACACACACACACACACACACACATACGCGCATACGCACGCATACACACGCACACACGCAAACACACACACACACACACACACACACACACACACACACACACACACACACACACACACACACACACACACACACACACACACACACACACACACACACACACACACACACACACACACACACAATTACCCAACGACAGATCAATAATGGTTGACTTTGATCAGAAGACAGTATTATTTTCCCTGATGAAACACTGGATCACTGATATTCATAATAATTACAGTGAATATGTCAGGGTTATTATGAGGTGTCTAGTGTGTATGGGTTATGGTTACTGGGGTGTTATTAACGTTATTAATAATAGTTACAGTATGTATGGGTTAGGGTTACTGGGGTGTTATTCAAGTTATTAATAATAATTAGTTACAGTATGTATGGGTTAGGGTTACTGGGGTGTTATTGGTCGGGGATCTTAGTATAATTTGAGCTTCAATTGGAATCGACTTCTGAAAAGTCTATTTTACTGATTTTAGTTTCAGAAATTTTTTTTCTCTGATATTCTGATTAGTATTTTGGCATTTTTTGATTTGGGACTGACAAAGGAAAAAGCTCTTTATTTGTCTAATTCATCTGGAATCTAAAACCCTGAAATGGTTATATTTGAAATGTCAGTCATCTTTTATTCATCCTTTTTCATCAAAACAATGTCACGTGACCACGTGTCAAATCACATGGTCTTTGTCTTTTTTGGCCCAGGTACCCCTGGGAGGGGAGATTTTTTTCCAGGTACCCCCTCATCCTCGCAACACCGATAAACACTTACAACCAAATGTGTAAATTTAGATGCCATTGAAACTATTTGTATTAAAAAATTAAAACTATTTGTATTTCAATCAAAATCATTCAGACCCATTTCATAGTCAAAAACAATATAGCTGCAAGCAGTAATAAACGGGTTCGAGGCATGAGAGCAAAAAGCGATATGCAACAATAGCACATAGAAACAGAATAGATTGAACTTGAGACAAAGCAGCCCATGCAATTAACAAATGAGCATTCTCAACAGCTGAGCAGAGGGATTGAGGATAGTACGGAGGGGTGCAATTGGGGTTGAGAACCTCACTCAAGGACACGTCAAACCATGGCCATTGACAGGAATCGAACCCTTGACCTTTGGGACTCATAGGCTGGCACATTACTAGCACTTTACCGACTGAGCTATTCGATCCACAGACAGACCAAACTGCTCAAAATGGCTGAAGATCTAAGGGCGGAGCTTACTGGTTGAAGAGACAGATGTGTTCCTCATGAGTCAAAGCACATGTGTAAGCAAGTGCCATGGCTGTCGGCCAAACGTTTGGAAATTTCAAACGATTGCTATAGCACCCTCCTTTGGCCGATTGGAGTAAGATTGGTTTCAGTGATATTTGGAGTGCCCCTCTACAATACTACAAAAGTTTCACAAAAATATGAATATGCATTTATGTTTTTGGGGCAGAAGAATGATTAAGAGAGAGAGAGAGAGAGAGAGAGAGAGAGAGAGAGAGAGAGAGAGAGAGAGAGAGAGAGAGAGAGAGAGAGAGAGAGAGAGAGAGAGAGAGAGAGAGAGAGAGAGAGTGAACATGCATTAATTAACAAAGTCATGATTTTTACAAGCATTTGTATTGGTACTTGAGTAAATGTACATAGTTACTTTTCAGCACCATTGAGGAGCCAATGACTGACAGGCTAGGTAACACCATGTGCACTGATTGCTAGAGTGCAGAGGGACATGGGTTGATATTAATGGTCTTAACTCAAAATGTATATATCACACAGCTTAGATGTTTTGATTAAATCTGTTTGTAAAAAAAATCTGTAGTGTAAAAGTTGCACGTTCATACAATGTGAATGTATATTGTTTCTTATGTCTGGGTAGCTCAGTTGGAAAAGCTCTTGACTCTCAACCGCAAGGTCATGGAATTGAGTCCTGGCAAAAGCAACACAGCATATATCTGGTTCCCTGTTGTATAGGGCATTGTTACAGGTATAGGCTCATGTGTTTGTTAATGTTGCTACCCTTTAAATGGCCATGGCCAATAACGTGGCATTGGGCGCTTAAAGTTAATATTTGAAAAATTACACATTATTTCAAAGACAAAGCCACCAGGCCACTAATGAGTTGAGTGAAGAAAGGTGTGATTGGTGATGAGTGAGAGCAGACGAGAGGGGTGAATCCAATCCATTGGAATATGGGTAAGGTTGCTGACTAGATGACTCTTTTCTACACCCACCCTCACTAATCTTAACCTAAGTAAAACAACAACCTAACCTCAAGAAACACTATTTGTAAAACTAAGAACTCCAAATGATGACCATTTCAACACATTGTTGGGGACAGGGATCTAACCAGCGACCTGTGGATTCACAGGCTGCCTCTCTTCTCATTGAGCTAGAGATATGGCCTCCCTAATGGTGTCTGTTGATATCTATAGGTTTTTCCGTCCGTTATGAACCAAGCCTCTGTTTTGCTAACTACTCTAGATCACTGGTTCACAAAAGATTTACCAATAAAGTTTTTTTTTTGTCTCCTCGGAATGGAAACTAGTGAAAATAGTCAATCTACAAGCTCACAACGCGTTGCTATCTGAGAAGTTGTGAGATTGTAGATCGGCTATTTTCACAAAAATGACATTTTTGTGTCATACATGAAAAACTACTCTCAAAAAAGCATTTCATGTTATTCTTTTTTAAATTGCACATGTCTGAATTAACAGGGTCATGTTTTGTGCAATGCAATTTAAAGGTAAACTGTAATGAGTGGGGTTTGGACCAGGGACCTTCGGAACATGAGGCTAACAGTTTACTGATCGAGCTATTCAATCCACAGCCTTACTCAGTGAGAAAGGAGAATCCAACAAAACAAAAGGAGTTATGAAGTACATCATACATTGAAGATAACTACTCTCAAATAAGCATTCCATGTTACATTTAACAATTGCACATTTATTCATTGATACAGTCATGTTATGTGCATTGCAATTGAGATGAAGTCTGCATGAGGTGGGACTCAAACCGGCAACCCTGGTTGCAAGGCACATGGTTTACCAATCAGCCATTGGAACAAAAGACCTGAACTGGTGAAAAAGGAGTTCACACAGATGACACAGTTTCACACAAATTGCTCAGAAATCCTGGGTTTAAATGTTTTTCAAACTGCTCAATATGGCGGAAAATCTAAGGGCGGAGCTTACTGGTCAAAGTGATAGATGTGTTCCTCACGAGTCAAGGCACATGTGTAAGTCGGCCAAACGAGGCATGACTTTTGCCTGTTTAAAGTTTGCATTTTCCAAAAGTTGCTATAGCGCCCCCCTTTGACCAATTGGAGTAAGATTGGTTTCAGTGATATTTGGAATGACCCTCTACATTACTGCAACGTTTCAAACAAATGTGAGACTTCATGTATGTGTTAGGGGCAGATGAATATTTGTCATAAAACTGCAATATTCATTGGCTCATAAAAGCTTAACATTTTCACTTAGAAAAAATCCACTCCTGTTCCACTACTGTTGGTATAGGTCCAAAGTTCATATGTAAAACGTTTCGTGCAGATTGTTCAAAGATCCCAGGAGGAGTTTGATTTTAACTGCTTTTCATATAATTCAAAATGGTGGGAGATCTAAAGGTCAGAGGTCAAAAGTCAAGAGTGTGAAAGTTGTTAGGCATGAGGAGATGCATGTGTGTATCAAAGTTTCATGGCTGTAGGTCAAACAGGGCATGAGTTGTACCTGTTCAAAGTTGGCATTTTCAATTGAGTGCTACAGCGCCACCCTTTGGCCAATGGTTGTGAGTGTCGGGCCTTGGCCGTTTGGCATAGCCCTCTACCATATTGCCGAGCTTCGTAAAAAGTGACCACACGGTTAGGCCAGAACTGCAAAAAGAAAAGCCAAGGAATGCTTCGAGCCTTATAGGCCTCGAACCCTTAATAATAGCGAAAGTGTAGAGATGCAATAAGGGGCCATGGCCCCTTAACAACACAATGGTACATATAGCACAGACATGGTTTCCTGTTTCACGTCCCACGGATTAAACTAGTTGGACCACTCCGACGTATAGCTGCCTGACCAAATTTTTTTAATCGCGTTAATTTTCTGTAATGAATTAATCTAAATTAATCAGTTAAAGTCCCAGCCCTAGTTATTATATCGTAAGTTCCAGGATGGTACTTACTATGGGATATCATCGCCCTCTAGCGATGCCACAGAGCAAACACACAATCTCCCGAGCTAAAATCCTCACAGATGATTGGAAAAGGGTCAGTGTGATGTAAAAAAAAACGGCGACCGGTTGGAGTATAAATACTCTTACGTCATACGAGCTCGACCTCTTCTTCTACTCTGCAGTGGCTGCATGCACTCGGAGCTGAACGAAACATCGGAGAAACTTAGCGAATTCCAACACAACCCAAAGCGAGGGCACAAGTTGTTCCTTCACGGGTGCTTCGTGAAAAATAAGTTTCAGTTATTATAACTCTCCCGAGTTCTCAACTTTTTCAACTTTCCTATCCTCTCTGTTTTCGAGCCACGAGCGGCTAAACTAGTGCTAGGCTAGGCTAACTTTGTTTGACCACCTCGTGTCGAAAACACCAACAACAAAATGAGTCTCCTCGTCCCTGCGGCAAGAGGGAATGTCGATTCCTCATCGCAGCAGAGGACGAGCACACTCTGTGTTTGTCCTGCTTGGGGCTGACACACGCCTGGTTCTCGCGCCATAAAGAGGAGGCGGAGCATGGCTGCGGCCCCTGCTTAGCCGTAGCAGCTAACGGCAGTGCTAGTCCCGAGGCGCCGCCCGCCAAAGCACCAAGAGCGCAGGCGGCTAGCACTAGCAGTGGGGCTATGGGCCCTCCGTTCCACTCGGCTCCACGTGCCAGTGGAGCAATCTCCAAGTGGACTGGGGAGGCCAGACTGGCTCCTCAGTCCCCTGGGAGCGTCGTCGAAGAAGCCATCGGAACTTCCCAGGGTAGCGATGACTTCGTCCACACCCCCACCTCGTCCGTCACCAACTGGGGAGACACGGACGACGACAGCGAGGAGGACGAACCTCTCGCGCCGGAGGTGGAGGACGACGACGACGGAGGTAACGATGGTCAGCCCAGATCCTCCTGTCCTGGAGCCAGAAGAGGCGACGACCTCCCCGGAGCCTAGCCAGGAGGCCAAGGTATCCGGGGAGCCCGTCATCACCGTGCTCCGTCGTGCTACGGCTAGGTGCGGCCTTACCCAGCCGACGGAGCCTGCGAGGTCGTCAGTAGGGATCCCCATCCCAGGGTTCCAGGGACTGGCGCCCCTCCCCCATCGAGTGGTCGACTCTAAGCTGCTCCCGGAGGCCTGCGGCGTCAGGGACGCGGTGCAGTATACCTGGGTGGTTCGACGGGAGCCAGTGTCGCTCGGCTTCAACGCCGACATCGCCACGGGAGTCGACCTGGGGGTGGCAGGTCTCCCACCCATGGACCGGGACCTAGCCACCGCCATCGAGAAGGCCAAACCGGGTCGGGTAGGCAAGGACCGCAGGAGCGGACACCCCACCTTTACCAACCCGAAGATGAAGGCCCTCTTCAACGCACACGTCGTGCTCTACAAGGCCTCCGCGTCTGCTGTGAATGCGTTGAACGTGGGGTCGATGCTCCAGGGGTCGGCCGCGGAGAAGCTCAAGGAGCTGGTAGCCCGGCCTCTACAGGAGTCAGACACGGCAGTGGACCTGCACACCACATTCCTCGACGACGCCACGGAGCTCGCCAAGCTGGTACAGTTGGCCATCCTGTGTAGCTGCAACGCGATAATGTGGTCGGGTCGGGCCATGGCCCTCACGGCGGACCTGGAGAGGGTCCAGTGGCTCGACCTGGCGTCAGAGTCCAAGGCCATCGTGACAACGGGTCTCAAGAGCCTTCCTCTGACGCCCAGGAACCTGTTTCACACCGCGGCGGACCTCATCGCCAAGGCCCAAGCCGCGGAGAAGCAGCTGGAGGAGACAGCCGCAGGACTCCTCTCCACCCCCGCAGCCTCCTCCTCTTCGGCGAGGCCTCAGCAGCAGGGGGCAGCGGGTGGTAAACGCCAGTCTGGACGCAAACATGGAGCGTCCAGGGCATCCAGCACCAGAGCCAGCTCCTGGGAGCGTCCACAGGGCTCCTTCGGTGCTACAGATGTCAGGCTGAAGGACAAGGAGCGCGCTCCTCCTCCCCCTCCTTCGCCCAGGGCCCAGCGGAAGGACAGCGGCCCTGGTCGCAAAGGTAGGCAGCAGAAGTGACACTTACCGCCCGTTTTGGTCGGGCGCTCAGCCCCCCCTCGGCTCCACCGAAATCATGGGGGGGGGCGACTGGCGCTTTCCTTGCCCAACTGGACAGAGTCGAGGACGAGTCCACCGGTGCAAAGAGACTAAGAAAGACGCTTTCGGCAATGGATACGGTTCAGAGCCATGTGTGTCCTCTAAAAATTATGTCACAATTGCCTGTAAAAGAAAAAATGTGTGCGTGTGTGCCGCCTGTGTGTGGAATAAATCCATTGCTGAAAACACAAATGCTCATTTTTTACCATGCCATGAAATGCCAAGGAGACAGACTTCCCGGTGGGAACCCTTGTCCTCCGATACAATTCATGAGTCCTCAGTGTCCGCCATGTACCCCAAAGAGACGGGGAAACATTCCGGACACTGCAGGAACGAACACTGTGCATGCTGTACATATTCTGAATCAATCGCAGGTAAAGAGACCCTTGCTAATGAATCAAATGTGTCAAATGTCTTGTGTAGAACAGGGGTTCAATGTAGTCAAAACATTAATTCCATCTGCGACTTCGCAGTTCCTTTTTCCGTCCGGCAGAGTGCGTCCAAACGCCTCTGCAGTTCGGAAGAGGCACACAATGGTCGCCTCTCTCTCCCCTCTCAAAATGGCGGAGGAGAGGCGGATGTTGTCGACTCTGAGAACCCCGGTGTTACACCGGCGAAACTCCCCAGGGGGAACAAAAGTTTCGCTCAAGGTAAACACGTCTCACAAAATGGCGGTTCCTCTCGACCTTCCCAAGATGGCGGACGGGGCGAGACGGAACTTACAGCAACAAACCCCGGTGCAACCCTATCAACGCTCCCCGAGGGGTGTAGCGGTCCGAGTAGGTACAACACCGCAGAAAGGTTCCGGTGTCTCGGCAAACAGAGCGGCGAAGCCTCGCGTTCCCATGGGAACAGGCGCTCGCTCGGTGACGAAGGCGACATTATCCCAGCTAACGCTAGCATGCGATGGTACAGGGCGGATGTCGACGGTGAGTGGGAATCCCCGTCTACGTCGCGGACGTCACGGGCTTCCCTCGCCAGCGTACGATCAGAACCCGACAGGGCAGATGACGTCAGCAGCCCCCACCTCCCCTGCGAACCCTCTCGCTCGCTGTCTTTCCAAATGGAAAGCTTGCAATCCACATCCTTGGGTGTTACGCACCGTGCGGAAAGGATACAGATTACAATTCTCGAGCACACCTCCACTAACCACTACAGTAGTGTTCTCCCGAGCGTCAGGCCAGGCGGCCATCACGCTGCGGGACGAGGTGTCGGCTCTTTTGAGCAAGGGTGCTATCAGAGAACTATTACCGGATCAGAACCGATTGGGTTTCTACTCGGAATATTTCCTGGTGAAAAAGAAGGGGGGGGGGGGGGGGGGCGTAAGACCTATTCTGAACCTCAAAGGCCTGAACAGGTTCCTGATGGTTTTCAAATTTCGTATGCTCACGACGAAAACGCTGCTGGAGCAGGTTCGTCAGGGAGATTGGTGGACGAGTATAGATTCAAGGATGCTTACTTCCACGTCCCAATCTATCCACCGCACCGCAAATTCCTGCGCTTCGGCTTCGAAGGCAGAGTGTACGAGTACACGGTGCTACCGTTTGGCATGTCACTGAGCCCCAGGGTGTTCGTGAAATGCACGGAGGCGGCTATAGCCCCGCTGCGGCAGCAGGGTCTGCGTCTGGCGACGTACAGATGTGCCACTTCAAAACTTCACATGTCCTGCCATCGCCAAGACAGTACATTTTCAGGGGATTCCCAGGGCAATAAGAGGGACAAAGAAGGGCATTTAAAATGCTGAATTATTTTGATGATCACTGCTTTTATGATGCTAATTAATTTGAGCAACTGGTCAAATCACCTTTCGCCTCATAATGAGTCTGACACCTTCTTAAACACATATTCTTTTGTTCTCATGTATATGGATGTCTGTTGAAGGGAAAAACGGGGGTGTGTAGTGACAACTTCTTTTCAGGGGCAAAACAGTGCATTTTAAGGGCAGAAAAGGGAGGAAAAAAATGCATTTTCAGGGGACTTTCAGGGAAAGAACAGTAACGTGTGAAGTTTTGAAGTGGCACATCTGTATATAGACGACTGGCTGCTGTCAGCGGATTCGAGGGAAGAGGTGGCACGCCACACCAAGGTGGCCATTGCACACCTACAGTCCCTGGGCTTCACAGTCAACGTTCAAAAGAGCGTTCTGGTTCCGTCCCAACAAACCACCTTCCTGGGGATATCCTTGGATTCCACCAGGATGGTGGCGTGTCTGTCTCAGGACAGAATAGCGAGCTTTCTGGCATGCGTGAGGTCCATGCGCCTGGGGCGCAAGATCACGTACAGAACTTGCATGCAGGCTGCCGGACTCATGGCCTCGGCCGTGAGCCTGATTCAGCTTGGCAGGCTCAACATGAGACCTTTTCAGAGATGGATGCGGTCTCTCAGGATACCGCACTCCATGGGCTCTCAGATGGTGGTAGTGTCAGCACAGTGTGTGTCGTCACTCCGACGACACACACGGACGCAGGCGACCTTCTTGGCCGAAGGTGTCAAGATAGGCGCCATAGCGTCTTGGAAGGTGATTACCACGGACGCCAGCCTCTCAGGTGTGAACAGGTGTGTGGGACTCTTCCCAGAGGAGAGCGCACATCAACTACCTGGAGCTGCTGGGGGTCTTCCTTGCTCTCAAACACTTCGAGAGCCGCATCGGAGGGTGTCATGTTCTGGTCAGAACGGACAACACCACAACGATGTGTTATGTCAACAGAGAAGGAGGATTGGGTTCCCTTGTATTGGACAAACTAGCCAGCGAAATGACGCTCTGGAGCGTACAACGCTTGGCGCAATTGCGCGCCATTCATGTACCGGGCCACCTGAACAGCGGTGCGGACCTGCTGTCCAGGGGAGGGCCACGGTGCGGGGAATGGTCGCTCTGCCAGAGGGCAGTGGATCTGATCTGGACCCGGTTCGGCCAGGCGCAGATCGATCTGTTCGCATCCAGAGAGAACACGAAGTGTCGGCGCTTCTTTTCACTCAGGATGCAGAGCCAGTCCCTGGGAATAGACGCTCTAGCTCACGCTTGGCCAAGCGCGCTGCTTTACGCGTATCCGCCCGACTCTGGAACGGATCAAGACTCAGGGGGGAGGGTTCTGTTGTTGGCACCAGCGTGGGGCGCGTGGAGGTCGGAGATAGATCCCCTGCTCTACGACCTCGTGACGCAGGGAGGGAACGAGGTGTTCCACGAGAACCCCAAGGACCTCGACCTGTGGGTTTACCCCGTGAAAGGTTGAGTCTAGTCTCACAAGGCCTTCCCCCTGCAGTGGTGGCCACTATACAGGGGGCTAGGGCGATGACCACCAGGAGTCAGTATGACATTAGGTGGACCATGTTCGAGACTTGGTGCCTGGAGCAGTCTCCTCAGGTGGAGGCTTCCCAGGCTTCGGTGGTGGCCGTTCTGACTTATCTGCAAGACAGATTGGATCAGGGTTTGGCTTTCTCCACTATAAAGGTGTACTTGGCTGCCATCTCCGCGTGCCATGGCGGTTACCATGGCGACTCAGTGTGCAACCACCCGCTGGTGCGCCGTTTCATGAACGGTGCCAAGCGGGCTAGGCCAGTGAACAGACCTTTGTTTCCTAAATGGGACCTAGCCTTAGTGCTGACGGCACTGTGTAGGCCTCCATTTGAATCAGAATCAGGTTTATTGTCACATCACAGGTTTACAAGGTAAAAAAGTGGGTGAAATTCGTTTTTGTACAACACTCCCATCGCAACGTTAAATTCCGTAGAAAGAAGAGTGGGGAGAGATAAAAAGAAGAGGGGTAGGGGGTTAAGTGGGAAGGAGATCAACAGAGAACAATAGAAGGCCAAAAACAAGTTATCTACATATTTACAAAGTACCTGAGATAAGAGACAAACTAAGGTGCCTGAGCATAGCAGCAATGTATGTATACTGTGCATGATATACTTATAGACGCTAAGGTGCTTAGAGAGAAAAGAGCGCAGTAATAAAAAAATAAGTAAAAAAAAGATTGTGCGTTATACATGGGGATTAAGGTGCAGAGGGTCAGTGCGTGTTCACCTAAGGTGGACTGACCCTGGTATAATCCGCAAGTAGCTCCATGAAGGAGAGCAACAAAAAGTAATCTTTAGCATTGACTAAAGCTTTTGCCACAAAGAGTACAATTAAAGCCCTTTCTCCTGTGTGTATCAACATGTGTTTCTTAAGATTAGCATTGACTAAAGCTTTTGTCACAAACTGTACACTTAACACTGGCATGACTGGGGTTGCATTATCCTACACACAGCCTGCTAAACGGTCAATTTGGACAAGAAATCAAGCTCTGCTATTGGTTCCTGTCTCACCTCTTTGGACCAGACTGACTGACACCTTCTCACTCACCCAGTGGGGGGTTCCATTGTCTTTTAAATAGCCATTCAACTCCACTCTGCTCAGTCAGTTAGCTCACTCACTCTGTTGTTGCAGGCAGAAACATTTTAAAAAGTAGTAATTTAGTAGTAATGGTAACTGCAGATTCTGTAAAATGTTTATAAAAAAAGCGTATAAAACAGTGCAATCTGTAGCGTCACATTAAACTCTTGAGGGAAACATGGAGCCTATATGAACGCTGAAGCCACTGTCTAATTACGTGACTATCTCCATTGTCCAAAACACATGGATATCTCTTGACAAACCAATATTATATTATATAATATTCACATTATTGTCTGAGCGTAAAGCTCTCATTCTATCAGCTGTTCACGCTGACAGAAACGTCTCCTCTCCTCCTGCCTGTCAGCGTAACAAGAGAACACATCGCTATGTTCCACACATGTGCTCATTCCTGCTACTCCTGCGCTAAATATCTGATCTACAAACATAAAACAGTCGCTGGCTGACGAGCCCTCTGCTTGTAGATCAGTACTGTTGGCGCAGCATTGGGTTGCCAAATTTTGCGAGAGAAATGAGCAGTCAGGTCTATGAAAATGTTACTGCATGCGTTGTGCCCTGACAAAACAGTGAGGCATCAAACCATTGTGGGGTTTATAGCCGAGGCTAATTTGCAACCCCAGTCCCTGGTTAGGCCTTTTTATATAAATATTCACCTAATAAAAAAAAAATTACGAAAGGACATGGAGCTCTAATCTAAACAATATATATATAATTATAATAATAATAATAATAGAAAGACGTGGAAAAACAAGCCCAAAGTCGCTTAGAATAAGCAGACATGGCAACATGGCCACAGCAAAGTCTGCTGTCTACGGGCCGCTCTGTGGGGGGTCTCGAGGTGTAAAGTGCTCTAGGGAGGGGGAGAGAGGGGGAGAGCG
Source organism: Gymnoscopelus microlampas (assembly GCF_963454915.1). Classification (NCBI taxonomy): domain Eukaryota; kingdom Metazoa; phylum Chordata; class Actinopteri; order Myctophiformes; family Myctophidae; genus Gymnoscopelus; species Gymnoscopelus microlampas. The sequence continues at coordinate 55,844,980 of NC_139941.1, forward strand.
ATCAATTTAGCCGAAATAAAACGGCTGGGATGGGATACATGGTATGTATTTCATATTTATAATGAGTTAAAAAAAAAAAAAAAAACGGAGATGGTTTGAAACATATATTTAGGAAAAGTCATGAAAGGGGAACTTTCTCAGAGCTTCCTGAGAGAAGTTAAGCCACTTTCAATTCTCAAAATCGGTCCCATTGATTGCTTAGTCACGCGAGTGTTAAAGGGTTTTTTTTCCGCTGGTATGATTCCTCATAAGTCCAAGTCATTTCCTGGTATAATAATCCACAGGTGTGTTCAGGAAGAGCCAGAAAAGTCTGCAGCCAGCTGGGCAGTACCGCCTATTGTCAGGCTGCTGGAAAGGGGCTCATGCTTCATTCAGCATTCTGACAGCAGCCGGGTTAAAACTATTCCAGAACCTGGTGGTGGAACTCTTGATACTGCGATAGGTCCCCTTGCCCGGTCGCGGTCGTTGTAGGGTTCTGAACAGTCTGTGACTAGGGTGGTACTTGTCCTTGATGATGCGCTTGGCTTTGACCACGCACCGCTTCTTGTACAGATCCTGAAGCGCTGGGAGGTCGCTTCCCATTATCCGCTCTGCCGATCGCACTACTCGCTGTAGGTTGATCTTCTCTCGGGCAGTGCAGTTCCCGTACCAGGCCGTGATGCAGCCTGTTAGGACGCCTTCAACCGAACTGTTGTAGTACAGCTTGAGGATGCGCTGTCCTACTCCAAGCTTATTCAGGCGGCGGAGCCAGTACAGTCTCTGCTGAGCCTTTTTCTTCACGTGTGTGGTGTGCGTCTCCCACTTAAGGTCCTCCTCGATGTGTACTCCGAGGAACTTGAACTCGCTGACCCTTTCCACTGCAGCACCGTCGATGAGGATGGGCGCATGGTCTCTCCGCGGCCTCCTGAAGTCCACGATCAGTTCTTTGGTCTTGTCGACGTTGAGAGCGAGGTTGTTCTCCCGGCACCAGAGCGCCAGTGAGTTGATCTCGTCTCTGTAGTCAGACTCGTCGTTGTTTACGATTCGGCCTATCACTGTCGTGTCGTCCGCGTACTTTATGATGGTGTTGGAGACATGTGTGGCTATGCAGTCATACGTGTACAGGGAGTAGAGGAGAGGGCTCAGCACGCATCCCTGGGGTGCTCCGGTGTTGAGGGTCAGGGGGTCAGATGTGATGCTGCCCATTCTCACCACCTGATGTCGGTTGGACAGGAAGTCCTGTATCCAGTCGCACATGCTTGGGTGTAGCCCTAGGTCTCTGAGCTTTTTGTCAAGTATTGCTGGGACAATGGTGTTGAATGCTGAGCTGTAGTCCACGAACAGCATACGTACATATTTGTCCTTCAGCAGCTTGTTGTCCATGTGCGAGAGGACGGTGTGGAGAGCCATGGCAATAGCGTCGTCGGTGGATCTGTTTTTGCGGTATGCATACTGCCACGGATCCAGCGAGGCAGGTAGCGTGGAGCTGATGTATTCCCTCACCAGTTTCTCGAAGCACTTGCTGACGATCGGGGTGAGAGCGACAGGTCTCCAGTCATTCAGGCATGTCACTCTGGCCTTTTTGGGAATGGGCACAATGGTTGACATTTTGAACCCTGCAGGGACCACAGCCTGGGAGAGGGAGAGGTTAAAGATGTCAGCGAAGACACCCGCCAGCTGGTCTGCACATGCCTTAAGGACCCGGCCTGGGATTCCATCAGGTCCGGCTGCCTTGTGGATGTTGACCCGTGCAAAGGCTGTACGCACTTCTCTCTCCGAGATGATTAGAGGGTTCTCCTCTGCTGGTGTTGCTGATGCCCCCGCTTGGCTGCCGCGGTTGGAGCTGATCTCAAACCGGCCATAGAAAGTGTTCAGTTCGTTGGGGAGGGAGGCAGGCGGGTTCACCTCGCTTCTGGTTCTTGTTTTGCAGTCTGTCAAGGTGTGTACCGCCTGCCACGTGCTCCTGATGTTGCCATTGCTGAGTTGGTCTTGCATCTTTTCAGTGTAGGCCTTTTTCGCTTTCCTGATGGCGCTGTTTAGGGCCGCGCGCGTCGTGTTACGCGTTTCCACGTCGCCAGATTTGAAACCAGCATCCCGTGCGTGCATGTGTACACGTACTTCGCTGTTCATCCATGGTTTCTGATTGGGATAGATCCGAACTGTCTTTTTTGGGACTATGTCGTCTATGCACTTACTGATAAAGCCAGTGACTGAGTCTGAGAGTTCGTTGATGTTATTCCCAGCGGCGTTCTTAAACATCCCCCAATCAGTCTGGTAGAAACAGGATTGTAGCATAGCGTCTGTGTCCTCGGACCAGATTCGGATTTCCTTCTCAACGACCGGCTCCCTTTTTAGCCTCTGTTTGTAGGCAGGTAGCAGCTGGATGGCGTGGTGGTCAGAGCTTCCTAGCGGTGGGCGGCGGAGGGCTTTGTATCCATCCTTGAAGGGCGTGTAGCAGTGGTCAAGAATATTGTCACCACGGAAGCCTCTTGAAACTGCGTGCTTGCGCATTGTTAGTTTCAAGACGACGCTCCTTTTGGCCCTTTGCACGGCGAAACGTGTGGGCGACATGCAAGCGCTCTCTGTGAGTGAGGATTGCATGCGGTTCTCGGACGATGGCCAGAGGGTTTTGTTGAAACCCAATTTGGCATATTGTCCAAAACCGGTGTGGTCGCCAGAGCTCCTGTGGAGCTGGGGGCTTTTCACCCTCCACCGTTTGCCTCGGAAGAGGATAAACGGTTGCATTGTCTCTGTCCGGTGAGAGCCTTGAGGATGGTCGTGTGTCGCCTCAGCTTTTCATCTCCTACGGCCCCTACGGCCGAGGCCGTAGGGCGGCGGTGGCTAGACCGACTCTGTCCAGATGGATTGTGGAGGCGATTCGGTTGGCATATGGGAGTAGTGGCACTGCTGTCCCGGTGGGACTGAGAGCGCATTCTACTCGGAGTGTGTCTGCATCGTGGGCCCTTTATAAAGGGGTGTCGCTGCAGGACATATGCTTGGCAGCCAACTGGTCGTCACCATTGACATTCGTGTCTTTCTACAGCTTGGACGTGGCGGCATCTGAAATGGCGCACACAGTCTTGGGTGTAGTGGCTGCACCGAGGTAGGTTGAAAATGCAGGGCTTCAGGGCGTGCGTTTTTCACCACCTTTACGCAGTGGCTGGTTCCAGACATACAGGTGGTGAGACAGGCCTAGGGGCTTGTTCTCTCTGTATGAATCTGACTGGCCTTCCTTGCCCTCTCGGGACCTGATAGACGAGGTCTTGGGAGGAGGAGGCCTTGGTTTCCCTGCCACATTTCAGTCAGACTGGAGTTGTCTGGGCTGGTGGCTAGGGACAGGACTTAAAGTCTGTCAGGGTCTTGCCTTTAAATCCTCCCGGTCCATGATCCCACGGGGTCATGGGCTGCCTGGAGGCCAAGGTCAAGTCGAGGATTTGACCTGTGGCCTTGGGTAGCATTGGGTGGGGTTGGTGTGACTATGGGCTCCCCCGGGGGACGTGTATGTGTCCCATAGTAAGTATCATCCTGGAACTTACGATATAATAACCCTAGGTTACAACTGTAACCCAGGTTTTATTAGTAATGTAAGGATGGTACTTACGTTAAACCCCCTCTGAGTGCAAGCTAGCATGCAGAGTAGAAGGTTTCCGAGGTCGAGCTCGTATGACGTAAGAGTATTTATACTCCAACCGGTCGCCGTTTTTTTACGTCACACTGACCCTTTTCCAATCATCTGTGAGAATTGTAGCTCCGGAGATCGGTGTGTTTGCTCTGTGGCATCGCTAGAGGGCGATTACTTTGTAGATTTAGCTTATTATTACAAAACATACTGTACATGAACCACTTATGCCATATACTTATATTAGCTAGCTATTCAAAAATAGCAGATCTATTTTTGAAAGGGGAAAAAATGATTTTAAAAAATTGGAGTACTTTTACTGTGGTACTAAGTGGTGTAGGTATATTTTGACGGCAATAATTTTGTGCTTTCACTCAAATTATTTTTTAAATACAGCACTTTTACTTGCAACAGAGAGTATTTCTACATTGCGGTATTGCTACTTTTAATTAAGTAAAAGTACTTTTTTCCACCACTGAGCGTGACCTTCAAGCGCTGGTGGGAATGAATGTAAGGCATGGTTGACACAGGACAAACAGACAGCATGTCCTATAGGAGGAACCCATGGCTTTTTCTTGGCAGGGAGCGAGTGAGTTTGGGGAAGTGTTTATTGCTCTTACATAAGGAGCTCAGTTACAGTACAGTAAACAACATGCAGATGTCAGTCGGCAGAACTATTATTATTATGATTTTGCTGTGTTTTGATTATGATTTACTTTGCTGTGATATCATTTATTTTGGTTTGTTGTGATTTTGATTATACTTACTTTGCTGTGATTTTGTTTATTACTTTTGCTGCATGTTGAGTTATTTGAGTTGATTTATTTGTGTTGTGTGTATTAATGATTTTGTTCTGCCACTGACTGAACTGAGCCTGTCAATCACTGGAATTAGCGAAACGCCTACAGCTGGGCACAGACGCACAGACACGGTCCGCCAACCAGAGCACACGCTAGAAACCCACGGAGCCAGTTGGCACACAGGGGGTGTGTACAACAGAGAACGGGAAATGTTTGAAAGGGAAAGGGAAAAGAGACACACGAGAGAGACACAGGAGCGACAACACCGTGGAGGGAGAGGAACAGTTACGGACAGTGGAGAGTGGGGAGAGCGACGGCCAGCACAACATAAAAGCAGAGAGACGAGCAGACGGCTTGGATCACCTCAGAGACGGAGAGAGAATACTGAACAGTGCGACACGCAACTACCGCAGCGGCAGAGCAATAGCTCTGCCTTGTCGGTGAGTACCTGAATCGGCCCGCACTGTCGAAGATTAACCACATTTGGCTACGCCATTACCTGAGAAACTGAGTTGTGTAAACTGTTGAAATTCGAGTGATCTGCCGCTACGCTCTCTGTCCCTCTAGGAGCTGTGGACGGCGCCGCGTCAGAAGATCCCCACACTTCCCCTAACAGAACTGTCCCCACTCCAATCCATTCCCAGTCACGGTCACTTTAATTTACAATTTTAGCTTAGTGTGTTTTCATTTAGTTTTAGTGGTCTCATAGTTTTATTTGTGGTATCTGAATATTTTAAAGTGTTTAATTAAAGTTGTATGTTTTATTCTTTAGAATATTGTAAAGGGCTTTTTATAATAAAAAAGGTATTCACCTTTTTAAACCAGTTAACCTTGCCTGCTTCAAATATTTCTTTGCCAAAGCTTTTTAAATTATTGGTCGAACCTGTGTTGCCTATGTCACTTGTTAAGTGACTGATATTTCAGAGGACCAAATACCTCTTCTAAAAAAGGTGGCGTAGTCGGTATTATTCTTTTAAGGTTCAGACACAGCACATTTTACACTTTATAACTTAGCAGGCCTGTGTCTGGCCGGGTGGCCACATTTGGCGTATGTCGGCAGGACCAATATAAAGTGAAGGCAAAGAAATTTGAAGCAAGGTGTTTTTGTTTAAAATTAAGTTCTTTTTCATTTCAATTTAAACATGATGATGCCAATTTTTCCCGGTGCCCCGTGGCTGCCGAAGTTTAATGGAACAGCAAATGATATTAAATACATAGAGTGGAAAGAACAAATTAGAGGGATATTGGGAGCACAAGCATTAGAGGAAGCTACAGGTGTGGCTATCATTATTGGGGCCTTAGCTGGAGAAGCTAAACGACAGGTTAATGTACTAGAAACTGCGGAAAAGAATACTGTGTCAAAAGTCTTCACATATTTAGACTCCCTTTATCATGAGACGACCCCCCATGCAGTATTACGCTCACAGTTTTTTAGTTGTGTTCAACGCCCCAGTGAGTCCATGCCATCTTTCTTGCTAAGGTTGCGTGAACTTCATAGTAGGCTGCGGCAACATGACCCTGACGGCCCTCCCTCCGCAGCTAACCTGCGGGATCAATTGCTACTGGGCCTACGAGAGAGCCCTCTGTCTCAGGCTATCAAGGTCTATGCACGCCGCAACCCCGACAAGGATTTCACTGCATTACGCCAGGAGGCGCTGTTGCTAGAAGGAGAGTATGGACGGCCACAAGCTGAGGTAACTTGCTCTGCAGTTGACAATTCATATGTCCGCCCTCGTGTTCCCACTCCACAGGAAGCCGACTGGAAAGAGGCCATGAAACGGGAGATAATGGAGGATGTAAAATCCCAGATGAAGGGACTTGCCCAGGACTTGATGAAGGAGATCCGACCGCTCCTCCAATCTACAACGCCACCGCCCCTCCACTCACCCAGAGACAGGCCACCTCCTGTACAGACCAGAAGAGACTCCCCACAGCCCTCTTACGCCAACGACTGGGACGAACAGGGTAGGCCCATTTGTCGCCATTGTGGAAGAGCAGGCCATATTGCTAGGAATTGTAGGAGCAGGCCACAGTTAAACTAGAGTTCCCTGCTGCTGAGGCCCGAGGGGCAGGGGTTGATAACCGGTTGGGAGAGTTGAGGGCCACTGAAGCATTTGTTGGACGATGTCCAAACCTAGAAGTAACTATTGAAGGGGTAAAACTCCAAGGCATTTTAGATTCCGGCTCACAAGTCACTTTAATGAGCCAGAGTTTATTTGAGGAACATTTTACACAAGCAAAGCTTGGTAGAGCCCCCTTAATTCTAAAATTGAGAGCCGCCAATAATCTTGCGATCCCTTACACCAGCTATGCTGTATTAGACTTTGAGATAGACGGGATTAAGATATCGGGGCGGGGGGTTCTAATTGTAAAAGATGAGGACACCACTAAACCCCTGCTTATTGGCATGAACGTGGTTGAAGCGTGCTGGGATGCACTCTTTAAGTGGCCCGGAAGGTCTGACCTCTCTCCCCGCCAGCTCAAGAACCCAAAGATCTGGAGAGAAGCCTTTGCAACCTGCCGTCGTGTGGAAGCCACCGTGGAGGAGGATGGATCCCTAGGATATGTGCGGCCGGCTGGCCGTGGCACCATAAAGGTACCCCCCAGGAGTGAAATGCTAGTGTGGGGACGAACTCGAATGGGCCCCAATGGAGAAGACTACTATGCCATGGTAGAAGCACTACAGGAGACCAGCAATGTTGGTGTTGCCAGAACATTGGCGGTAGTAAGACGAGGGAGAGTCCCCATCCGTGTATGTAACCCCCACCCTTACAGTATGTCTATAGGCCGCTTCCAGAGACTAGGGAAATTGTACCGTGTGGATGAAGCTAATGTACATGGTTCCCATGATTTAGATCTGTCCCTGGGTGAAGACTGTGTTGTTGATGTGGGACTAGTGGATGTTACCTGTGACCAGGAGAGCCGAGGCCTACCAAAAGAGGTGATCGAAATGACTAACAAATCTAATCTGTCTGCAGAGCAGAAGGAGGAATTGCATGCCCTGTTCCTTAAATGGGAGCGAGTAGTTGCCAGAGACGAAGAGGACTTTGGACGGACCGACCTGGTGCAACACCGCATCCATACCGGCGACGCAGCACCCATCAAAGAGAGGTACCGCCCCCTTCCTCCTCTCATGTATAAGGAAGTCAAAACTATGCTTGCAGAAATGTTGACAAAAGGAGTGATCAAGGAAAGTTGCAGCCCATGGGCAGCACCTATAGTGCTAGTTAAAAAGAAAGACAACAGTTGGAGATTTTGTGTGGATTATAGAAAATTAAATGCTGTAACCCATAAAGATGCTTTCCCCCTGCCTCGAATCGAGGAGACCCTGACCAACTTGACCCGAGCTGAGTGGTTCTCTACTCTTGACTTGGCCAGCGGTTACTGGCAGGTTGAGATGGACCCCCGAGACAGAGAAAAGACAGCTTTCACCACTCCCCTGGGCCTTTTTGAGTTTGAGCGCATGCCCTTCGGACTCTGCAACGCCCCGGCCACATTTCAGCGCTTGATGCAACAGTGCCTAAGCGGACAGGTGACAGATTCCTTATTAGTATATTTAGATGACATCATAATTTATTCCCCTGACTTTGCTTCCCACTTACAACACCTAGACAAAGTGTTTGAGCGCCTCCAGCAGCACGGGCTGAAGGTGAGGATGGACAAATGCAGGCTCCTCCAAAAAGAAGTTAAATTCTTGGGCCATGTAGTAGATCGTGATGGGGTAAGACCAGACCCAGGCAAAATCTCAGCAGTCTCAAATTGGCCAGTCCCTGGTACTGTAGGTCAGGTTCGAGCATACCTAGGCCTAGCTGGTTATTATAGACGTTTTGTGTCTGGGTTTGCTAAGGTCGCCCGCCCCCTCAATGCGTTACTGACAGGAATTCCAGTCGATCGGGCCACCAAGTCCTGGAAAGTAAAGTGGTCCCCAGAATGTCAGAAAGCCTTTGAAGCATTGAAAACTGCACTGACAACTGCCCCTGTCTTAGCCTATGCTGACTATAACCTTCCCTTCATTGTGTATACAGATGCCAGCAACCTGGGCCTTGGCGCGGTCCTGGCCCAAGTCCAAGAAGGGCAAGAGAGAGTAGTAGCTTATGCAAGCCGGAGCCTGCATCCAACCGAGCGGAACGATGCCAATTATAGTTCATTCAAATTGGAACTTCTAGGTCTAAAGTGGGCGGTAACCGAAAAATTTAAAGATTACCTGACCGGGGCGCACTTCACCATCTATACGGACAACAACCCAGTCGCCCACCTACAAACAGCCCGCCTAGGTGCGGTAGAACAGCGTTGGGTAGCCCAGCTGGCCTCCTTCGATTACGACATAAAGTATCGCTCCGGTAAGAGTAATGTCAATGCAGATGCACTGTCTAGGTGCCCAGCCCCTGCTGAGCCCCCCGAGCCCCCTGGACCAATTGCCAGCGTGGCTGCTGTTGAGCTGACCCCTAGTGGAGGAGAGGAATGGGTCAGCAGTGAATGGGAAGACGCACAGCTGGGTGACCCGGACATTCAAAACATCAGGAGGTATGTGGAGAAGCAAACATGTCCCAGCAACCCAGAACGTTTGGCAATGTCTCGTAGAGCCCAGAGTCTGCTCCAACAGTGGAAAAAGTTGCAAGTCAGAAATAACATCTTGTGTCGAAAAGTAATTGACTCTCATACACTCGAAGAACACTTCCAGGTTGTGTGCCCAAGTTCCAGGTGTCAAGAGGTCTGGAGAGAGTCCCACGAGGCTGCCGCACATGCTGGTGTGGACCGTACCTTAGGCTGGATCCGCCAGCGGTTCTACTGGCCGGGCATGGAGGGAGAGGTACGCCAGTTCCACCAGGGTTGTGTTGCCTGCAGCCTACAGAGGGAGAGAGTTGAGCCTAGAGCCCCGCTAAACCCTATCACTGTTTCCTACCCTCTAGAAGTCATAGGGTTAGACTTTTTATCATTAGGCAGACCTGCAGATACTTACCAGAACATCCTTGTTGCTACTGATTTGTTTACACGTTACTCCTGGGCAATCCATACCCGTGATCAGACAGCGCAGACTACAGTAAGGGCTTTATGGACCCATGTAATCCAACCTTTTGGCTGCCCGGCCCGTTTTCATTCGGACCGTGGTGCTAATTTTGAGTCCACGTTAATGAAGCAGCTCTGTGACACATATGGTATAGCTAAGAGTCGAACCACGCCCTACCACCCGCAAGGGAATGGCAGTGCTGAACGTTTTAATCAAACCCTGTTGAATATGCTCCGCTCCCTAGAGACAGATAAGCAGCATCATTGGCCCGAATATATGCAAGAGCTAGTACATGCTTATAACAATACCCCACATACTGTAACTAACTATGCCCCCTCCTTCCTCATGTTTGGGCGTCATCTGCGACTCCCTGTAGACGTTGGGTTAGGTGTGGGCCCCCAACAGCCAAGGTTCGACTTGGATAGCTGGGTGACAGGGCACCAACACAGATTGTCCACAGCCTATGATCTGACTAGACAGAGAACGGGTCATGTAGCCTCCCAAAACAAGCAGCGTTATGACAAGAGAGCCAAAGCTTTACCTTTGTTGCCTGGGGAACGTGTGTGGGTCAGAGATAGGAACAGGCAAGGAAGAGGAAAGTTGTGCCCTTGGTGGAATCCTGAACCCTATGTGGTCCTACGCTCAGTGGGTGATACTAGGTTGGTGTACCAAGTGCAACCAGAGAAGGGCGGGCGAGAACAGACTATTCACAGAAATAATTTGAAGGTGTGTATAGCTCCCCCACTGGAAGCCCCTCTGCCAGTAACAGAAACCCAGGAGCCCCCAGTACCTGTATTTTATTGTTTCCCACCAGTAGTGGCAGCTAGACTTCCCCCAGTAGAACCAGATGGACATCTCCGGCGTTCCACCAGAACAAACTTTGGCCAGCCGCCCAATCGATACAGAGACTGAGTTGTGGCAGGGGACTGCCAACAGAAAAGTGTGGGGGGATGTCAGTCGGCAGAACTATTATTATTATGATTTTGCTGTGTTTTGATTATGATTTACTTTGCTGTGATATCATTTATTTTGGTTTGTTGTGATTTTGATTATACTTACTTTGCTGTGATTTTGTTTATTACTTTTGCTGCATGTTGAGTTATTTGAGTTGATTTATTTGTGTTGTGTGTATTAATGATTTTGTTCTGCCACTGACTGAACTGAGCCTGTCAATCACTGGAATTAGCGAAACGCCTACAGCTGGGCACAGACGCACAGACACGGTCCGCCAACCAGAGCACACGCTAGAAACCCACGGAGCCAGTTGGCACACAGGGGGTGTGTACAACAGAGAACGGGAAATGTTTGAAAGGGAAAGGGAAGAGAGACACACGAGAGAGACACAGGAGCGACAACACCGTGGAGGGAGAGGAACAGTTACGGACAGTGGAGAGTGGGGAGAGCGACGGCCAGCACAACATAAAAGCAGAGAGACGAGCAGACGGCGTGGATCACCTCAGAGACGGAGAGAGAATACTGAACAGTGCGACACGCAACTACCGCAGCGGCAGAGCAATAGCTCTGCCTTGTCGGTGAGTACCTGAATCGGCCCGCACTGTCGAAGATTAACCACATTTGGCTACGCCATTACCTGAGAAACTGAGTTGTGTAAACTGTTGAAATTCGAGTGATCTGCCGCTACGCTCTCTGTCCCTCTAGGAGCTGTGGACGGCGCCGCGTCAGAAGATCCCCACACTTCCCCTAACAGAACTGTCCCCACTCCAATCCATTCCCAGTCACGGTCACTTTAATTTACAATTTTAGCTTAGTGTGTTTTCATTTAGTTTTTAGTGGTCTCATAGTTTTATTTGTGGTATCTGAATATTTTAAAGTGTTTAATTAAAGTTGTATGTTTTATTCTTTAGAATATTGTAAAGGGCTTTTTATAATAAAAAAGGTATTCACCTTTTTAAACCAGTTAACCTTGCCTGCTTCAAATATTTCTTTGCCAAAGCTTTTTAAATTATTGGTCGAACCTGTGTTGCCTATGTCACTTGTTAAGTGACTGATATTTCAGAGGACCAAATACCTCTTCTAAAAAAGGTGGCGTAGTCGGTATTATTCTTTTAAGGTTCAGACACAGCACATTTTACACTTTATAACTTAGCAGGCCTGTGTCTGGCCGGGTGGCCACACATACAGAACATGAGGAGATTGCACAGCCAGAAGGAGATAAGTGAGTAACAGACTGGACATTCTTGGACCCTGGGGAGAGCTAGCAATTTGTTTGTTTGTCGGGTAGAAACCTTGTATCTCCATAATATTTCAACTCTTTATGTTTCCCCCCCCCCTGTGAATTAACCAATTTAAATTCTAAAAACACCTTCTAAATCCAGTGGTGGATACATTAAGTACTGTACCTAAGTACAATTTTGAGGTATTTGTACTTTACTTGAGTATTTCCAATTTTACTTCTACTCCACTACATCTCATAGTCAAATATTGTACTTTTACTCCACTACAATTATTGTAAAACTTTAGTTACTAGTTACTTTTCAGATATAAATTATTGCATTATGAAACATACATTACCACTTTAGCCCTATTTTATACATAGGCTATTTGAAAATAGCCAATCTACAAGCTCACAACGTTGTGAGCTTGTAGATCTGCTATTTTCAAATATTTTTGTACTTTTAACTTTTGGTACTTTAAGTAAATTTTGATGCCAATACCTCTGTACTTTTACTCAAGTAAATTTAGAATTCTGGACTTATATGGACGCATATAGCTTATACTGTACAGTATATAGCCAAATCTAAAATGACTCAGATGCTTTCTTGGATTGAATGGGTTGATGCCCCACTTTGTCATACTGCAATGTCACACAAAAGTTTTGCTTCTTTTTTTTTGGGTGAAAGTGAAAATGGTATGTGGGTTTTATGAATATTGAACCAAGGATAAGTATTAACAAGAGCTTGTGACTAAATAATAACTTTGGACCCATTGGAACTCTATCTTTTTGCCATAATCCTGAAAAGTAACAGTTTTGGACATTTGAGGTTTCCACCCGACAGCAAAAAAACACACAAAAAACTAAAACAGAGTTGACTGTTTTGTTTTTTTCTATCAGCCCCAGAAAAGGGAAAAGGAGTTGTTTTTATGGATTTTATTAAAGATTGTTTTGTCTGTGTGCGTGTTTGGTAAAGCAGGAGGAGCCATTCCAGACAGAAGTTGAATGGAGCAAAAGGTTAAAGGGGAATGACCTTGAGGGCAAGCTGACTGACTGACTGCCTTGCAACAGCTGCACCGATGCAATGGGATCCAAACAACGCCTCAGTCCCAGCAGCAATGTTTTTTGTTGTTTCTTCTTGTGAATTCACAAAGCTACTAATATTTTCGTTGATCCGTTGATATGATGTTTAGCGTACTTCTTTTTTTCCTTCGATTTCTAACCGTTTATATGATGTTTTTGTGTAGTAATGTATATTTGTCTGTCAATGGAAACAAGCCATAGTGCTTTCTTGGGTTTAAAATCCTCTTTAACAGACCTTGTATTGAACCGTACTTCCCTGTGCTTGTCTTTGCAAACTGTTAATAAAGTATTCAATCAATCAATCACTCTGACAACATATTGGTGTATTTTAACCACTTATACCCCAGCATCCGTATTCTGGGAAAAGTTTATCATACGTCAAATTGTTGAAAATAGCAGATCTACAAGCTCACAATGTAACCTGGTAGATTTTTACGGGGCCAGGCTTCCAGCATGGACCCGTATTGTTATTGGCATTATTCCGTTTCTTCTTCTTCTGCCACTTTTGGCAGTTCTGGCTGAACCGTGCATACGCTTTTTACGAAACTCGGCCATATTGTAGATGGTCATGAAAAACGATCAAGAAATAATTCTCACAATCGTTCGTCAAAAGGTGGCGCTATAGCACTCAATTGAAAAATGCCAACTTTGAACAGGTACAACTCATGCCCCGTTTGACCTACAGCCATGAAACTTCGATGCACACATGCGTCTCCTCATGCTGAACAACTTTCACCCTCTAACTTTTGACCTCTGACCTTTAGATCTCCCACCATTTTGAATTATATGAAAAACAGTTAAAACCTATCTCCTCCTGAGATTTTTGAGTAATCTGCACGAAACTTTTTACACATGAACTTTGGACCTATGCCAAAAAACGTTTGCAAAATATTTTCCATAAGTGAAAAAATGAAGCTTTAATGAGCCAATGAATATTGCAGTTTTATGACAATTATTCATCTGCCCCTAACACATACATACAGACTTACCATTCTTTGAAACTTTGCAGAAATGTAAAGGGCCATTCCAAATATCACTGAAACCAATCTTACTCCAATTGGTCAAACGGGGGCGCTATAGCAATTTTTTGAAAATTGAAACTTTAAAGAGGCAAAAGTCATGCCTCGTTTGGCCGACAGCCATTATACCTGCTTACACATGTGCCTTGACTAATGAGGAACACATCTATCACGTTGACCAGTAAGCACCGCCCTTAGATTGTCCGCAATCTTGAGCAGTTTGAAAAACACTTAAACCCAGGATTTTTCAGCTATTTGCGTGAAACTGTATGATCAGTGTGATCTCTTTTTTCAGAGGTTTGTCTGTTGGTCCAATAGCGTCCCGCTTAAGTGTATGTCTCACAACCTCAAGGTCACAGGTTCAAGCCTCACTTGGTGCAGACTTCATCTAAGTTGCATTTCACACAACATGACTATCAATGAATACATTTGCAATTGTTAAAGATAACATGAAATACTAAATTGAGTGTTTTTTACATACTTCATTGTGAAAATAGCTGATCTACAATCTCACAACTTTTCAGATAGCAATGAGAGTATGTTTTTTCAATGTATAACATACTTCATTGTGAAAATAGCCGATGTACAATATGACAACTTTTAATGGTTTGTGAGCTTGTAGATCGGCTACTTTCACTAGTTTTGGTTCTGAGGAGATGTACAATTTCTTCATTGGTAAATGGTTTGTGAACGAGTGATCTTTGTGTTAGTGAAACAGGGGCTTGGGTCATGACAGAAGGCAAGAGTTTATGATCCTCAACAGACTATATCAGCCTAGACAAAGCTATAGCACTATAGGTAGTGTTGCAGCTACCTAAGAGTGCCTCACGATCGCAAGGTTGCCGGTTCAAGCCTCACTTGATGCAGACTCATTTAAGTTGAATTGCAAAAAACATGACTCAATCTATTCCGTTTCCATGGCTCTCTCTCTCTCTTCAATCTATTCCGTTTCTATCTTCAATCTATTCCGTTTCCATGTCTCTCTCTCTTCAATCTATTCCGTATCTATCTATTCCGTATCTATCTATTCCGTATCTATCATTCTAACTATCTATCTCTCTCTCTCTCTCTCTCTCTCTCTCTCTCTCTCTCTCTCTCTCTCTTCTCTCTCTCTCTCTCTCTCTCTCTCTCTCTCTCTCTCTCTCTCTCTCTCTCTCTCTCTCTCTCTCTCTCTCTCTCTCTCTCTCTCTCTCTCTCTCTCTCTCTCTCTCTCGTCGGCCATAGCTGAGTGGTTAGAGAGCCAGAGGCTCTGGTTGCCCCAGGTACGATTCCAGGCCAGGTCAGCAAATGTGTCATTGAAATTTGTCCCTGAGCAAGACTCTTAACCCTAATTTCTCACAGGCCCTCATTGGAAACAAGACCGCAAGGACTTTCATGAACTGACCTGTTAAAGGATTTATCATTTCTCTTTCTCTCTCCTGGCCCCGTATTATCGCTGCTTGCAGCTATATATTTTTTAAGATTTTCTTCAAAAAACTGCTAGGATTTAGAAAACTTTTTTAAAGGAGTAGTTCACCCAAAAAATTACTTATTTTCTATCATTGCACACACCATAAAGCCTTGAATTCATGATTTAAAAAAAAGTTTTTGTCGCATTCCTAAGCTAATAATTTGATTCCTGTCTCCTACCGGCTAATGTATCCGGTAGGAGACACAAAGTAGATTATTTGTGTCTCCTACCGGAAATACAACCGGTCATCAAATTATTGGCTTAGGAATGCCACAAAAACAAAAACGAATCCATAAATTCAAGGCTTCATGGGGTTGCAATTGATAGAAAAATAAGTAATTTTTTGGGTGAACTCCTCCTTTAAGACTGGCCTTAGGTCTTAATGCGTTAGAAGCTTCATAATGTATTCAGAGCTTTCATAAAGGAGCTGGAGAGGCTCTGACTGTCGGCTGAGAGCCAGCATGTCATCGTCATTGTGATGATGGATGATGATGATGATGAGGAAGAAGAAGGCTTGATGGCCGCCAGCTGCATCCTGTGACCGGCGTTACAGCCGCTGCATTTGTCTCTGTCAGCCCCTCGCTGCCCGCCTGCCTGCCTGCCCACCACTCCGGTCCCCACCCCCCCACCCATCCCCCCCCCATCCCACCCTCCCTCACACGTCACCATGAAAGGGGCTGGCTAGCAGCCTCCAAGCCCAGGCTTTGTACACACACACGTGCACGCACGCACGCGCACTGTGACGCACACACACACACACACACACAAGTTTTTATTAGGCTATTATACTTGAGGACGTAAAACATTTTAGAACGCCGCATTGAAAACAGCCGATATACAAGCTCCACGTTGTGAGCTTGTAGATCGGTAATCTAATCTCCGAAGTCAACAGATTCTGCTAACATTTTCATAACTCCAGAATCCAGAGTCGACCGCAGCCAAACATGTGAAAGATGGTCCTTGTGCTAAATTCTCGAGCGATACAAATAGGAGCGGGGAGGAGCCAAACATTTCCTGTTTTAAACACACAAAAGAGGCGGGGCACCATGGTTCCCAGGTTGGTAGATCGGCACCGCACAACTATATAAAATAGGGGAAAACCCCAATCCCAACCCCAACCTCTAAATCAGTGGTTCTCAAAGTGGGGTCCGGGGACCCCCAGGGATCTTTGAGTTCCCCAGCAAAATTAGTAAATATAGCCACAATTATTTTAACAACTTTGACCATGATTTTATACTTTAGCTATTAAAACATTGCAGATCTACAAGCTCATAGCGCGCACAGAGTGCCACGCTATGAGCAGCCAAATACATATCATTTTGGGGGGCCTTGACATGAAAAAGTTTGAGAACCACTGATCTAAATGACTTATCAAACCCCTAACCACTAACACTAACCCCTAACCACTAACCTCTAAATCAGTGGTTCTCAAACTTTTTCATGTCAAGGACCCCCCCAAATAGACGCTTATTACCCCACGGACCCCCTTTGAAAAGATAAGCCAGGGACCCCATTAAGAGAATGTTTTTATGGCTCTCTAGCAGTGATTCTCAACCATTTTAATTTCAAGGACCCCCAGTTTAACATGCATTAGGCTACGGACCCCCATTTAATGGCATTTATACCTCTGGGACCCCAATTCATATTGTAAAATCAATGTTAATTTAACCCAATGGAACCAAATGGACCCTAACGGGTCCATTTGGTTCCATTTGTACACTCTCAGAGTTACAGAACCATAAGGGTCCATTTGGTTCCTGTCCATCATTTAGCTGGGACCCCCTGGAACCGCCTCAGTACCCCTAGGGGTCCCCGGACCCCACTTTGACAACCAATGCTCTAAATGACTTATACCCCTAACCCCAACCGGAATCTGTTCCTAATTGCAAGCCTAACTATAGATATATATGTTTTAACCATGAAATGACCCCTTATCTTGTGAGCGCCAGGAAATAGTCCTCACAGTGTCTACTTCTCAAATTTGCCCTCAAAAGTATAGTACACAAGTACACAAGCACACGCACACACACACACGCACACCCGCACACCACACACACACACACACACACACACACACACACACACACACACACACACACACACACACACAACACACACACACACACACGCACACACACGGTGTGAAGAGCGGCCCCGGGCGGCCCTCATGGTCAAAGAAGCCGGTGTGGCTCTGCCGCCAGGCTGCGTGCGGTCAGGCTGTGTGTGAGTGGCACTTCAGATGGCATCTAGCTGGGCTGGTTGCCATAGGAACGCCTGCCTGCCATCGCCCATGCACGTCCAGTGACACCGCCCGAGGGGTCCTCTCTCCTTCTGTAACATCTGCACCCCTCACCACCCACCACCCACCCACCCACCCGTCCGGGCTGGCATGGAGGAGCCCATGCCAGCCTAGCCCGGCCCAGTAGCCGCTGGCGTATTCATCATGACACGGGACGACGAGCGATGCCACGTATTCGCTGGCGCTGCCCGCACGCCTGTGCCAACGTCCCTCAGCTGTGGGCAATCATCCTCTCTCCCTCTCTCTCTCTCTCTCTCTCTCTCTCTCTCTCTCTCTCTCTCTCTCTCTCTCTCTCTCTCTCTCTCTCTCTCTCTCTCTCTCTCTCTCTCTCTCTCTCTCTCTCTCTCTCTCTCTCTCTCTCTCTCTCTCTCTCTCTCTCTCTGTCTGTCGCTCTTGTCTCTCTACCTCCTGCCCCTCCTCTTCCTCTGCGGTCCAATGAGGATCTATTAGGAAGTGTTGTGGGCCCTCTGTTGTTGCCGATCTGCACCAAAGACCAAACTTGGCAAAAACACTGTTCATGGGTCTGAGAATAGTCTAAAAATGGCCATCATTGCTCCAATCAGCAGAATATAAGAATAGATTAGAGAACTAGTCATATAAATATGCAAAGTAAGCAGTAAAGATGCCAAATAAATAATTGTAGTAACAAGTACAATATGTGGCTCTGAGATGTAGTCGAGTAGAAGTTTATGGTATATCTAGTTACTTTCCAGCAGTGATCTGGATGCATGTACCCATATGAGAGCTGGAGAGTGGGAGGAGAGTGGGTGGAGAGTGGGAGGAGAGTAGGAGGGTCCTGGTTCTGACAGCACTGTTCTGTTCAGTGTTGATCTGGGAGAGTTTAGTCAGGACACGGAGCAGAAGACTGGGTCAAGTCATTACCAGTGTCCTACTGACCTCAAGACCATAACATGTCAGCAAGTAAAGTCAGATCCCAAACGGTAAAAGAGGACCTCAAATGTCCACCATCAAAGTGGACCGAAGGAGATGAACTATTTGGGGTTTTTAAAAGAGAGACGTCGTCCAACAGCTTTTCAGCTGCTGCGTCAGAGGAGGAACAGCCAGAGATCTACCAGCAAGCCATGCTGAAGCAGCCTGTGATAAAGTTACACAGAATAGGTGTGTGCATATTTTTATGTCCCTGTACTCTTTTCTTTCACCTTCAATAGAAAGCAGATGTACAGAAATGTTGTCGGTACTCGGTGGAGTAACGGAGTAATGCTTCCTTCCAGCGCTAAATCAACTGTAGATAAACACTGTGTGTGTGTGTGTGTGTGTGTGTGTGTGTGTGTGTGTGTGTGTGTGTGTGTGTGTGTGTGTGTGTGTGTGTGTGTGTGTGTGTGTGTGCGCGCGCGCGTGTGTTTGAGAGAGAGAGAGAGAGAGAGAGACAGCTGCAAGAAGAATGTGTGTGTGTGTGTGTGTGTGTGTGTGTGTGTGTGTGTGTGTGTGTGTGTGTGTGTGTGTGTGTGTGTGTGTGTGTGTGTGTGTGTGTGTGTGTGTGTGCGTGCGTGCGTGCGTGCGTGCGTGCGTGCGTGCGTGCGTGCGTGCGTGCGTGCGTGTGTATCTATGTGTGTGTGTGTGTGTGTGTGTGTGTGTGTGCGTGCGTGCGTGCGTGCGTGCGTGCGTGCGTGCGTGCGTGCGTGCGTGCGTGCGTGTGTGCGCATAGGCGGCGGGTAATGAAGGCTAGGGTAGGCTAAGCCTTCCCAAATGTTATGCTGGGAAATTCTGGGAATTGTGCAAATTATATATTATATAAGTGCGCAGCATTATTTAGTACATTTTTTTTTTGGCAAAAATAAGAATGAAATAACCTAACCCTAACCCTAACTCTATAACCAAAATAAAGTAACCAAAAAACAAACAAAGAACCAGAAACCGCAATTTTTTGTGCGCATGCACGGATTTCGGCTCCAAACCCCAGCCTTCCCAATTGTCAAGTTCACCCACCGCCTATGTGTGTGTGTGTGTGTGTGTGTGTGTGTGTGTGTGTGTGTGTGTGTGTGTGTGTGTGTGTGTGTGTGTGTGTGTGTGTGTGTGTGTGCCTATATACTGTTTAGATCTAATCTAATAACCTGCATAATGCAATTGTATGTATGCCATATGCCTCGCACATACTTAGGTAATCTAATAACCTGCATAATGCAATTGTATGTACATTATACAAGGGATGATCTCATGGCTACAGCCTTGCACATGTTTTAGGTCACATGTTGAAAGTGGGAGACATACATTGTATTATATATATCCTGACTAGCTATATTTCCACACAATTGGCTTTCTCATAACATGCACTGTTGTAAAATATCCTATAAAGGCACGGCCACGCCAATGTGCATGGGTTGTCAACACGGCTACCGACAGATCCAAGCGCAGCGATGGATCTGTTCTTGAGAGATTAGACTACACATGACATTTTGCCCAAGAAGAACTAAACCTGGAGTTGCTATAATTAGTAATTCAGTCTCAACCTTAACCACTGAGTGGTGCAGAATGCCTGCAAATTATATATCACTTAATATTAGAGACAGAGTAACATGACACCCACCCACCCACCCACCCACCCACACACACACACACACACACACACACACACACACACACACACACACACACACACACACACACACACACACACACACACACACACACACACACACACACACACACACACACCCTGGAACTCAAATACGTACCCCCATACGTTTTGGAACCCACCTGGAACTCTGGCATTTACACTGACACCTACCTTCTTGGTCTACAAATCTGATTACACTATAGTGACTTATAGGTGCTATCAGATACAACTAGAAGTGTCACTCACCCACTAGTGGCACAAGTAAGCATTACACCAGCACAACATATACTTAAGTGAGTTACCACCCCCACTTCTTACATAAAACAAGATAAATTAGTCACCACCCTCACTTCTTATATAACACAGCCTGGGTCAGAGGCACAAACACAACAAAGTTCATTGTCCAAGCGGAACGCAACAGTGAGACCAAATGGAAAACTATATAAAAATGGAGGTGGACAGCAACACAAAGAACAGTGCCACCACAAGGTACAGATCTTAAATCAAAGTTAAAATATTACACAGGTCCTTACACAGCGAGAGCTGAAAAAGGCAAGCATAAAGTCCAAGATAGGAAAGCGACAAAACTAATGTTTTTTTTTTCTTTTCCAGCAGTAGCACTGCACCCAACGTAACGCCAATTGATAATACAAATTCTTCATGGTATGACACTGGTAAAGGAATTTAGACAGGAGCCAAGAAGTCCTTCTCTGTGTCAGTTTATTTTACAGATCGGTCTGGGGAGTTCTCCAAAGAACATGGCCCAGATTCATAAAGGGATTTACGACCATATTTTGTACGTACCAGCATTCAGGACAAATCCTACACCTGCAGTCGGATTCATAAAGATTTTTTGGTCTGTATTTTGTGCGTCAGGTGCGCACATTCTCAGGTCTTACCAGGGCTGAAATGTGCGTATGTCTTTAGAATGCTTTATTCTTCATGCCAAAATCAATTACAACAGTGGCAAACCTCAGTCAATGTGCCCAACATTTGTCAACACATATATATATAAAAAATAAAAAATAAATGTCAAACGATGTATTGCTTGTAGCCTATACATAATATAGACATGATGTAGATTCCACCGCTTTTTATTTATTTTCTAGGCTATCAGTTGCATTGCATTTAGAGCTGAATTATTAGGTCCCTCAGTGTGTTTGCCAGCGGGCCATCTCAGCCAAAGTGTCACGTAATAATGAAAATAGGCTATCATGCCTTAATGAAACTGCGAGGGACTGATCGACGCACCTCCAGTGTCCGTGCCGCGGTATTAATTTAGAATAGCCTACTGTAGGCTACTCTACTGTATATTGATCACATGAACGCCACACACAACAGCCTAATAAATGTTACCATCTGATGAGGAAACTATAATTGGATGAAAGCTGTGTCCAGAAGATCATTCCCCATTCCGACGTAGGACAGTGATATATTAATAAAAAATTAACTGATTTAATCAATAAGTAATCAATAAAGCTCTGGTCCATAATCGGACAGAAGCGTTCCACTTGTATGCTGGATTTCATAATCTTTTTACCTTGGTAAAGGTGCGCAATGTTCATTAGAAAAGGCTTATATAACATCCTTTCCACGTTTTATTAGCCTTTTATTTGGTAATGGGGTTAAACCTTGTAAACTTCTTCATTCTCATTACACATGAGAGCACTTCCAGACAGAACAGTAAGTTGTCAAGGCGATGCAACGCCGCATAGTGGTGGAAAGTAACTAAGTACGTTTACTCAAGTACTGTACTTAAGTACAATTTTGAGGTATTTGTACTTGTACTTGAGTATTTCCAATTTCCAATACTTTTACTTCTACTCCCACTACATCTCAGAGGCAAAAATGTTACCTTTACTCCACTACACTTATTTGAAAACTTAAGTTACTAGTTACTTTTCAGATATAAACTATGATATTATGAAACATACATTAACCACTTCTTCAGCCCTATTTTATACCTATAGCCTGCTGCGACGCGTTGTGAGCTTGTAGATCGGCTATTTTCAAACATTTAGTACTTTTACTTTTCGTACTTTAAGTACATTTTGATACCAATACTTTTGTACTTTTACACAGTACATTTTTAATTCCGGACATTTACTTGTAACAGAGTACTTCTACATTGCAGTATTGATACTTTTACTTAAGTAAAACATTTGAGTACTTTTTCCACCACTGACACCGCATCTGTTCTTTAGACGAGGCGGAGTTGAACTTCAAAGTCAAAGTTGCATCAAAATAAGCAACCAGGTCTAGGAAAACAAGCCCAAAAGAAGCAACTGGCACTTAGGCCATTATAAGCACTTTAATTAAACCGTTGTGAGCTTGTAGATTTGCTATTAAAAAAAATGTGTCTTGTAATAAAATGTGGAATATTTGGAAGATTGTTTAAACATTCTAACAACATAAATCTGGTAAGGGGCTCCAGCTGGCACAACACATTTTCAGATGGGGCTTATAGGGATAAATTAGTCTACATATTAACTTGGGGGTCCATGACATGAAAATATTTGAGAACCACCGGTTAAAATAATTGAACAATTGTGAGGCAAGCCCAAATAATCAACTACACTTTAGAAACAAGCCCAAAAAACCGCACCCCACAACTACCAATATTTACAAGCAACTTTACAGAAAAATAAGCCCAAATTTGCTTATAATAAGTGGACATGGCAACGCTGTAGCTGCTGCCCTCGGTTATGTTGAATGATCAGGCAGGATTGGTCTCAACTGGTGTCATTTATTAGAATGCTGAACACAGTGAAAACTAGGAACATACAAAAAAATAAATATTACAATTCATATCTTTTCAGTCTCACACCAATAAAATCCATGCATTTCAATAATTTTCAGTGTTTCAATTCAATAATAAGATTCATGATTCATTTAAATAGTGATTCTTCATTGTTCATTTTGTTTACTTTTCCCCAAAATAACAAGACCAGGACAACAAAAAACAAAGGAACCATACTTAAATGAAATAAACAAATACAATAATTGGATACCAAATAAACAAACAAACAATTCATCCTAACCTCGCTCCGCAAACCGGGGTAGAGCTGAAAGGAACGTCATCAACTTCGGGCATTTAAACCCCAAACCCCAGCGGCTGCATTACGTTTGCAACTGTAAATGATATAAGAGCTTTACTGAAATGTTCTTTGAATAAGAGTGTGTCAACGTTACACTAGCCAACACCAAACATTTACCTGGCTGCCGCTATGGTGTGACAAACAAAGGGCTGTGCCTGGAGAGGCACGCTGTCGCTGCACAGAGCGTCTGAGTGCAGCTAGTCTCGCGTCACCAGACAACTATTCCACAATCTCTGAATGCTAAAATAGAGTCTGGGACTACACTTCCCGAAAGCTGTGTAACGGAAGTTGTTCAGACCGGAAAGACATTCGACCAATCACGACGCGGTGCCCGCGGACCTGTAGTCCTAGTGGAAACAGAACCGAGGCGGAAGCATAGTCATAGGAGCGGTAGATTCATGTTATTTGTGCGAGGATTGTTTATCACAGAAAACTGAGAAAGGTATCATGGAATTAATGCCGAAAAAAATGTGAAAGAAGACACTAGTAGACATAAACGATGTTTATGAGATTCGTTGATTCCAGTCGGACTCTGCACAATGCTGAAACGGACGTGGGTAGGGGAGGGGCATCCGCTTTCCACTTACACATGATCAGAGCTTCCGAGTCCCAGACTGTATGTCGGAAACATTTGTAAATTGTGGGAGGCAACAGTCTGGTGACGCGAGACTAGAGTGCAGCCGTCTCACTCCGAGTGTGTGAATGCATGAGTGTCAAAGGGGGCGTGCATAGCTATATGAGTTCCGATGCGGCAGTGAGTCATTTCAAAATAAGAGGGAAAGTAAAGCGAACCAAAATTAAGCAACGTGAACGACAGGATAACTTCAAAATAAAATATATGAAGTTAAAACAAGTGTCGCAGGCACTTACAAACGCTGTTTAGCACGGTTCAGCACGGTGGCGTTGAAGTTGGATGCTGTTGGATGCAGCCTTCCAGAGTAATCATCACACCTGGTCATACACACGTCTCAGGGAAATACACCTTTGAGAATTGCACGTCAGTTTGTGAGTACCAAAAAAACGACCTCCTTTACGAACTTTATTTACCCCATATTTACGACCCTCTTTATGAATCGGGGCCATTGAGAATACAGGGGTTTATATCTAAATTATCTCCTCGCACATCATTGGTCAACTCAGCCAGTCACACAGGATGCTTTGTATTCATCTGGGGTCAACATGTGGTACCAATTACAGGCTGACCTTTACCAAACCTAGATCATATAAACATTCTATGAAATAACTGGAAAATGAATATCCTAAACTAGACATGGTAGATCTTAGACATATATATATAAAGTTTGCATACTAACAGTGTGTGTGTGTGTGTGTGTGTGTGTGTGTGTGTGTGTGTGTGTGTGTGTGTGTGTGTGAGTGAGTGAGTGAGTGAGTGAGTGAGTGAGTGAGTGAGTGAGTGAGTGAGTGAGTGAGTGAGTGAGTGAGTGAGTGAGTGAGTGAGTGAGTGAGTGAGTGAGTGAGTGAGAGAGAGAGAGAGAGAGAGAGAGAGAGAGAGAGAGGGCGGGGGGGGGGGGGGGTGCAACGGCTAATCTGTGCCTGGCAGTTACTGCTGCCGTCCTAAATTTAGATCATTATCAGTTGGTAATACAACACAGCTTGCATGTTATTTGAAAACATTTCATTGATGTATTTTCTCTCTCCTCATTCTCCATCCCAGATGTCTTTCCTGCCCAACTCCAACATATCTACAGCAGAAATAGACATCTCAAACATCACCAGATAATTCATACAAGGTTGAAGCCCTACACCTGTGACCAGTGTGGAACAAGATTCAGCAAGAGCAGTAATCTGAAACAACACCAGAGAATTCATACAGGACAGAAGCCCTACCACTGTGACCAGTGTGGAACAAGGTTCAGCCAGAACAGTAGTCTCAAACAACACCAGAGAATTCATACAGGAGAGAGGCCCTACCACTGTGACCTGTGTGGGAAACGGTTCAGCACGAGCAGTGATCTCAAAATACACCAGAGAATTCATACAGGAGAGAAGCCCTACACCTGTGACCAGTGTAGGAAAGGGTTCAGCCAGAGCAGTCATCTCAAAATACACCAGAGAATTCATACAGGAGAGAAGCCCTACACATGTGACCAGTGTGGGAAACGGTTCAACGATAGACGTAATCTCCGACTTCACCAGAGAATTCATACAGGACAGAAGCCCTACCACTGTGACCAGTGTGGGAAACGGTTCAAAACGAGCAGTGAGCTCAAAACTCACCAGAGATTTCATACAGGAGAGAAGCCCTTCACCTGTGACCTGTGTGGGAAACGGTTCAGCCAGAGCAGTAATCTCAAAAGTCACCAGAGAATTCATACAGGAGAAAAGCCCTACCACTGTGACCAGTGTGGGAAACGGTTCAGCCACGGAGGTTCTCTCAAAAGTCACCAGAGAATTCACCAGATAATTCAAACAGGACAGAAGCCCTACCACTGTGACCAGTGTGGTAAACGGTTCAGCACGAGCAGTGAGCTCAAAACACACCAGAGAATTCATACAGGAGAGAAGCCCTACCACTGTGACCAGTGTGGAACAAGGTTCAGCAAGAGCTGTACTCTGAAACGACACCAGAGAATTCATACAGGAGAGAAGCCCTACCACTGTGACCAGTGTGGAACAAGGTTCAGCACGAACGGTACTCTGAAACAACACCAGAGAATTCATACAGGACAGAAGCCCTACTACTGTGACCAGTGTGGGAAACGGTTCACCCAGAGCAGTGAGCTCAAAATACACCAGAGAAATCATACAGGAGAGAAGCCCTACCACTGTGACCAGTGTGGTAAATGGTTCAGCCAGAGTACTAATCTCAAAACTCACCAGAGAATTCATACAGGAGAGAAGCCCTACCACTGTGATCAGTGTGGTAAACGGTTCACCCAGAGCAGTGAGCTCAAAATACACCAGAGAAATCATACAGGAGAGAAGCCCTACCACTGTGACCAGTGTGGGAAACGGTTCAAAACGAGCAGTGAGCTCAAAAGTCACCAGAGAATTCATACAGGAGAGAAGCCATACCACTGTGACCAGTGTGGGAAACGGTTCAGCCACAGATTATATCTCCAACAACACCAGAGAATCCATACAGGAGAGAAGCCCTACCAATGTGACCAGTGTGGGAAATCGTTCATCCAGAGCAGTGAGCTCAAAACTCACCAGAGAATTCATACAGGAGAGAAGCCCTTCCACTGTGATCAGTGTGGGAAACGGTTCAGCCAGAGCAGTAATCTCAAAAGTCATGAGAGAACTCATAGAGGAGAGAAGACCTGAACTACCACTGACAGTTGGAGATTTTGAGTAAAAAGCTTCTCTGAAAGTCTCACCACAATATCACATTGTAAGATATTTTGGACAATGTAGTGGTGCACACACACTTATGATAGAACACGCGTGCGCACATGCACACGCACACACACACACACACACACACACACACACACACACACACACACACACACACCTCAATATATCTCCCCGCTGAAGAACAAAGATCTCTTGGAATTCCTTGAATATTCTAGGCTACCACCCAAAGTACTCATTTAATTACCCTTTTCTTTATTATATCATAACTTTCAGCGATAGCAGTGGGTTAAAGTTAACATGGAAATGTCATGATCATAGAATGATGATGAAACTTTGGTCGTTAAAGTCAGGTGTAGTTGTGGAAAAGCAGTGGTGTTAAGTACCTTAAACGTAAAGTAGGCCTCCATGTACTAAAGTACTATACTTTTTGAGGTTGTTTTTATTTTTTTACTGGAATATTTTAAATGTTCAATACTTTTACTCCATTACATCTCAGAGGCAATTATTGTACTTTTACACCACTGCAATTATTTGAAACTTTATATAATAGTTGCTTTAGAGATTTGAATTCTTATTACAAAAAAACACTTCAGCCCTAGATGTACTTAGGCTATTTGAAAACAGCCTACAAGTAACGTAGTGTATTACAGTTTATTTCCTTATTGGCTTCCAAAGTTAGTGGGAGGGGCCCAATGTGAGTCACAAGTTGAGGGTCCGCTACTCAATGCAGAGCCAAAAGCCATTTTATTATTGATATATATATATGTGTGTGTGTGTGTGTGTATATATATATATATATATATATATATGTGTCACAGGTAGATTGGCATTCCAGGTCGAATGGAAGTGGAGCGCTTGTTTTTAGGCTCGGTGCGGGGCTGCGATGCCAGGAGGACGGCGACGAGGACAACATGGATGTACATACATACCAGCTTCAGTGGCGCACTTCGATAATCATTAGACTCCCCATCCACTACCAGTGGAAGTCTGGGTTTGACTACCGCTTAGGACATTACTTTTTCAAACAACCGCGGACTACTTTTTTTCGCCAATAAAGTATAGTTTTGGACCATGACGGAGGCGCGCCGAATCAGCAGACCTTGAGGCTGAGGAAGTCGCGCCCGAGCGCCTCCAGGCGTGAGTGCCCGCGACGACCAGCCGATGGTCTGCTGATTCGCATCAGCGCCGTTCGAGTTATGTACCGATAGGGACAGAATCGTAAATGATGTTGTGGGGACTGCATTTGCCCCTCTATGGTTTGCCCCATTGAACTGCCACTCGCTGCACTAACATAGCCCGCCAGCCCGCCCCCTCAGGCTCGCCCCCTTGTGCGCGCGCGTGCGTGCGTGTGTGTGTGTGCGCGCATGCATGTGTGCGTGCTCGTTTGTGTTGTGCGTGTGTGGTGTGGGACTGGCTTTTATTGCCCTCTAGTGGTTCTACAGAAATGCCTGGTGGGCGGACGGGCGGTGAAAATAAGCGCTTCTTTTCCATTCTGCCTGGAATCTACCTGTAATATATACTGCTCAAAAAAATAAAGGGAACAATTTGATCCCTTAATTCTGTGTACATACTGCTAAGGAAAAAACTCAAAAGAATTAAGGGATCAAAGTGTTCCCTTTATTTTTTTGAGCAGTGTGTGTGTGTATATATATATATATTTTTTTTTTTTCTTTTCTTTTTTTCTTTTTTTTCCATTTAGCTGATTACAACTTTGTCATGCTGAAGGGAGAAGTTTGTCCTGAGGGCTTTCTGCCAGAAAGGGGGTGTGGCCCCCTTTCTTTAGATTTAAAGAAAGGCTAAAATGTCCAGCACTGAGGTTAGACTGAAGGGCTAGACATCACCACAGCAATAGCTGGTTGTGTTTTCATCACACACATCCAGTGCACCCTCACAGGAGAGTGTGCTGCGTGCACCAGGGCTTTGTGACTATCTACACTACAGTGTATGAGATGTGCATGAAATGAGCACGACAGTGTCCGCACGTTAGTTTCACGGGACTTTGTCTGTGCGGGCCGATATATTATAACTCTATGGTGCGGGGGCTGAGCCACTCACTGCCTCTCACTGCAAATGGATTATTAAACATAAACGACGTGTGAAAACAAGAACGCTGCAAACAGCTCATAAAGCCTTCTGTGTGAAAAGCTTTACTGCTTACGTTGGTTTCTTGTGTCGCCAATATGCTACCGACGGTAGTTTATTGAATGATCAGTGGTCAGCAAAGCGTAGTGTGTTCATCAAGTCAGACCAACGTAAACCTTTTTACTTCCGGTCAATGGGCTTCACAATAACAGTACTTTTGGCAACTTAGAGGACAATCTGTGTTTGGCTTCCGGTCGCTGGACTTCAAAACAAACTAAAAGCGCTTTTAAGTATTGGAAAGAAGTATTTGACTTGTGGTCGGTGGAATGTATAATAAGAACACAGTTGACCTGTAATATGCTGTTTTTTAAGAATGAGTTTTCACTGTTGCTACAAAAATATTGTAAAAATGTGTGAACCCATAGCAGGCCTAGAAACATTCGACTGTGAGAATGAAGGAGTTTATTGTTATTGTTAGGGATCGTTATTAGTGACCAACTGACCAGACCCCAGGAACGTTTTAACAGAGTAGAAGTCATTTCCTGTGTTCTGGTGAATTTTGGGAGTTTGATACTTTTATGAGGCTTTGCTTTACTGGCATTGGAAAATGATGGGTACATCATCCATTAAAGTAGGCCTTACAGAGATTGATTTGATGGATGGCAGCCCTGACCCATAGTCAAATACAGTATAGATCATTGGTTCTCAAACTTTTTCATGTTTAGGACCCCCAAATGAATATGTATTTGGCCACGAACCCCCATATGAAAATATTTAGTGCCAACTGACCACCATAAAAGATTAGTTGTTTGTGTAACATTTATTTCAAGATAATAAAAAAAACAATACAAATACAATAGCTGATCTACAAGCTCACAGTGTTTCGCAGTGTGACGCGTTGTGAGCTATTTTCAAACAGCCGATGTACAGGGTTAAGTAGTTAAACTGGTTTTGATACCAAACACAATGTTAAATAAATGCGATTAACGATAGCATAATATAGTTGTATTTCATCAGCACACCAACTCCAACTCGTCAATATTTTGAGGGCAATTATTTAATGAATCAAAAAGTTTTGCACCACCCTGGTCTCCCGCTTGCTAGGCTAACCTTTTCCTGCAGGAAACCCTGGTTAGGCGTGTTTTTCGATAGACAGACAGACAGACAGACAGACAGACAGACAGATGAACTGCAGTAGACATGAAATACAGGTCATATCCATTCCAATGGTGTGTTATAAAACATGGTTTTGAAAGGGGGTTTGGTCATCTTTCTTCAGATTTATCCCAAGATCATGAGTTCAAATCCCTTTTCTTCCCTTTTCTTTTTTTCAAGGCAAATCCCAATAAATGTTTTGTACTTGTATGTAGAATGTAATGTAGGTACTTCATTATGTTTTCCTTTGTACCTAGACTTGTTTGTATTTGTTGATGACATGTATTCATATTCTATGATATGTTGATTAATTCCCCAAGTCCCCAGGATCCTTTTAGCCTAAATGTCTTACTGTACCTCTGTGCTGTTTACATTTATGACTATAATAAAGTATTCAATACTTCAATCAAAGTCCATATTCTGCTATAATGATGATACAGATGGCATATAGTCAGTATGTTGACCATAGTGACCACATCCATTCTGTAGCAGATAAACTAGAACAACATGAATCATACTGTTGGGTTTTATGCTATTTGATTCTTATTTAGACTTATATTTCACCTGTTTCCTGCATCTAGGTGAGATATAGTTTATTTATAGGTGGATGGGACTCCCTAGTGGTTGTTAGGGGTTGTTTGATAATAAACAAGAAAAAAAAACCTTTGTAATGGCAGCCTTTATTTACTATTACAATGTAGGCATTTAGCAGACAATCTTATAGAGTGACTTACAGTAAACAAGGTAAACACATACATAGAATACAGAGACGGTGTAGTGGCTCAGTAAACTAGGATCACAGGTAAACCAATGCATCCGTGTCATTTTAGAATTATTTGGCTATTCAAAAATAGCAGATCTACAAGCTCATAGATGCTATGAGCTTGTAGATCTGCGATTTTTTTTTGTTGTTGCAAATCTTTGAATATATCTATACTTTTAAAGCGAACATTTGAAACTCAAATCTTTGCTTCTGGGGGGTCCCTGGAACAAAACATTTTGAGATGGGGGTCCACGGCCAAATCCATATCTAAAAATGATTTCTAAATCCTAACAGTATGTTGCTATATCAGTGGTGCTCCAACTTTTCCATGTGAAGGACCCCCCAAAATAATATGCATTTGGCCGCGGACCCCCATCTCAAAATATGTTGTTTCAGGGACCCCCCCAGAAGCACAGTTAAACATGTTCGCTTTAAAACATACATAGGCCTGATATATTCAAAGATTTGCAAAAATGTTCCACAATTTTTCAAAAAACAGAAGATCTACAAGCTCATAGCGCGGGCAGGTGCTATGAGCTTGTATATCTGCTATTTTTTAATGGCCAAAAGGAATCTTAAAATGACACAGATGTGTTCCCGGTCTTAATGGATTAAGAGCCATGTTTCTATGTTCTTGATAGTCAGTGTGTCATACCAACATTACATTCAATCATGACACCATATCAAAATGATAATATTTCAAACACAATTTAGATTTTCCATTCATATCAACCTCACTGTTTTCCACTTCTTTTGAAATATTGACTTTCACATCAGGACATACACATTTAATATGTTGATAAGATAACTGAGGGAACACTGGATTTATTGACTACTTCCACTTGCTCTATTCATTTTATCCACAGGAGGGCGACACAGGCCATTGAATAAAATACACTATTAGTTCCAATGGATTTAGATCAACGTTATGTTTCAAACCCATGCAGTCAGTCAGTGATAGCCTGGTTTCAGACAAATCTGCCATTGCAAAAATAAATGATCTACGCAGTGATATTAGTCTGGCCACACCAGGCTAGTTAGTTAGTTAGTTAGTGAGTTAGTCAGTATGTTTGTTAGTTAGTAAGTTAGTTAGCCAATATGTTAGTAAGTTTGTCTGTTTGTTTGTTAGTTAGTTAGTTTCGGGAACAACATTGGTACCTCTAAAGCAGTGTTCCCCAAACTGGGGGGTCCCCAGATGATTAGCTCAATGGGCAACATTGTTTACTCCCTCAACAGTAAACAAA
Organism: Gymnoscopelus microlampas; assembly: GCF_963454915.1. Lineage (NCBI taxonomy): Eukaryota > Metazoa > Chordata > Actinopteri > Myctophiformes > Myctophidae > Gymnoscopelus > Gymnoscopelus microlampas. Next base: position 55,876,648 of record NC_139941.1, read on the forward strand.
CCAACATACGGTATAACAGGCTATCTGCGTATTTTAAATGTTACAATTTAATGACCTTTGAGAATAAAACAAAATTGGCCAAATTGTCAAATATTACGTAAGAAGGAGGCAAACACTGCGAAAATTAGCCGATCTACAAGCTACAACGCCTCGCACTGCGAGGCGTTGTGAGCTTGTAGATCGGCTATTTTCGCAATATTTATCCGTGGAACAGAGTCTAAACTAAACGTAATGCCTACAAGTCCAAGTGCTGGTCAGGGTGGGGGGGGTCCCCCAGTTCAGATGTGATTATTTTGGGGGGTACCTGTAAATTACTACACGTATAAATACACTTTTAACCTAAATGTAACCATCAGGACACCGCAGGGACTTGAACCCCGTCCTAGTGAACCAGGCAAGGAGTGCCATACCAGTGTCTTTTACCTCTTTGACTCATTTACAGGCAGTGGGGGAAACATTACTCAATTGCTTTACTTAAGTAAATCAACACTGCAACGTAGAAATACTCTGTTGAAAGTAAAAGTCCGGAATTCAAAATTTACTAAAGTACCAAAAGTAGAAAGTACTCATTATGCAGAATGTCCGATTTCACAAAGTTTTCAAATGTATAAAATGCATAAAGAATCTTTTGAAAATAGCAGATCTACAAGCTCACAATGCGTCGCATCGCAACAAATTGTGAGCTTGTAGATCTGCCATTTTCAAATGAACGAAAAGCATTAATTCTCCACACAACGGTGTCTAACCGAGAGAGTCCATCCAGATAACAGCTGACAAAAGAAAATATTATACATTATCGGAGCTATTATTAAAGGGACACTTCGCCTATTTTCATGAAGTCTAGGACCCCATAAACATGATCCTGGTGTGTTTTTTGTGTTGTATCTGTGTTTTTAGATTTTTGATCCGTGAGACACGGCTGAAAGCGTCAAAAGACGTTTTCAGGCGCTCCTCACCTTATGTCCGGACTACATACTGCAGGTGACTACAGGTGTAGTTCAAACCCAAACCAACCCCCATGGTTCAAAGGACCGGCCCCTGAGGGTGTCTCCCAAACATTTCGTCCACCCTTCTTTCCCCACTCGGACACTCCCATTAGCTACCTCACATGCACATTGCACAATCATGGCGTCTCCAAACATATGAAAGTCTGACCAATCCATGGAGGAAGATGACTATTTTTACGTTATCTCGGAGTCAGAAATACAGCAGGGTTACTTATTTGAACCAGAGTACACCGAAGAACAACCGCATCTCGGGGACAGGGGCAGCAGCTGCAGCAGACGAAGAGCAGCAACAACGCGTCTGGGATGATTCTTGGTGGAACATACACAGTAGCCTGTCCTATCCTATTCATGAGGGACACAACGTGAGTGCTGGCATCAATCTTTTATTATCGCATTTGTGGAGCCGTGGCGTGCATATGTAAAGTGTGTTATTGTTTACTTTGACTGTAGCCCTGAAACATGACGGTCATGGCGGAACTTCAACCTGGTTTTGTCACTTTTGCAATTTACAGCCTGTTCATCTACATAAACGGTCAGATTTCAAATATAAAAGTTCTTACCCCGTTGCCACGGATGTTACAATTGCAATCGGGTGGGTCTAAGTACCCGTATATCTTCCGTATTGTTCAATAAAAAACATTTAAATCCGAACGGTGGCCATTTTCTCATAGATGTATAATGTATCAGAGTGCAATACACATCCCAACCGATAGGGTCGCGTAATTGAAAGCAAGAGGAGAAAATGGCCACCGATTGGATTAAAATGCTTTTTATTAAACAATACGGAAGATACTGGTGCTGATGTGCCGTAACTGACCTGTCACTCTTGGTTCAATGAACCCTAAAGTCCAGTTTATAGACGACATACACAGAAATTACCGTTCACATGCGCAAGGCATCTTTATTGACAAACAAGGGAGACTCCCTTTATACTATGTGAATAAAAGAACAGCAAATTAATGATATTAAAACAATACGACCTGATATATCACGAAGGCAATTCGCTCCACATCTAGGTCTGCATGCAAACAAGCGTTCGGTTGAGCGCCTGGAGAATTCTGAAGTTCTTATCTATAACATTCAGTATATCAACGCTGTGGCTATCAAGGCCTTCCTTCTAACCGGAGCACAGCTACTGTGCTCCACACTCTATAAAGTAAAGGTTGACGGCCCAAGGTTCCACAATGGACCATCAACCCCTCCTTGGGTACGAACTTAGTACCCACAACACAACATTAAAATGTGAACATTATTTCATAGCAATTACTTTATAGCAATTATCATCTAGCATAACATATTGCATGTTAAAAAATCAGGTCCCATTTTTTTTCTTTTTGAGTCATGTGAGCCGAGGAAAACCCTTTTCTTTGAAGGGGAAACTCTGAACTAGGCTGGGGCAGTCCCAAACCTACCATCTGGACATGAGCTCTTATTGGGGACAATTACAACACAACATTTGTCATTTGATCCTGACGTGTGTAATATTATTTTTTAATTTGTTTTTTCCTTGTAATATGCATTTTGGTTTCTTCTTCTCCAATTCCTCCGGTTGAGGTGGTCACTTTTCCGAGCCCGGAGGAGGAGGTTCCGACAGAGTCCAAGACTAGGCCCCCCCCCCCCCCCCAACCCATCCAGCGCCATTAACGAATGTACTTGGCACTGAATGAGCCGGAGGTCCCATTCCCAAGCCCCCGGGTCCGTACCCTCCTGGGGCGGAGGAGGTTCCTACCAGTGGCTGAGACCGGAGCCCCCCGTATTATACACAGGGGCCCAAACCCCAAGCGCCAGTCAGATCCGTACCCTACTTGAGGTCAAAAGTCGGGGCGCAGATATCGTGCAAGTTCATCATGGGGGCCCAGGTGGTGAGTCTTTGATCTGTGTATGCATTGGACTGTGTGTGCGTGTCACTGTCTCTCCTTCCTTACACTTAAGTGTCAAAAGCACACTTTGAAAATGACAGATTGATCGAGAGGTCAACTATTTTGCATATATACATATCTATGCATGGCGAAACATCACATAGATATACAGTATATATAGATGAGTGACCAATACAGCTAACGAACAGGCCAACCGCCGGTACTCTGCACATATACATATCTATGCATGGCGAAACATCACATAGATATACAGTATATATAGATAAATACCAACAGTTAACCTGCTCATCAGCTGCACTGGTCACCCTGCCATAAGTCTAAGCACATTCATTTAACAAAGGTTAAAGGCAACATTACATACTTCGACATGAATGCTTCTACAAGTATGAACTTAGTATAGACACTTAACATTATACTACTGTATCTATATAATACTAGACTATCTCAATTATACTATACATTTGCTATCATACTATTTCCCTCCTTGACCCGCCACCCGGCGGGGCACACAGCATAGGAATGTGCAGAGGCCAGGATGCCACCCTCCTTGACCGTTCACAACATGTAATTGGAAACACAACAAAACAACTTTCCTGTGCCTTATGCACAGGTCAATTGACATTATTCTCGGGCTGTACAAAATTGTACAATTCTCTTCTGCACCCAATGACCTGTTTCAGAGAAATGGAGGGTTAACGACAGCAAAAGTGTACACGTCTCTCCTGCAAGCAGTCTACCTATTTTAGAGAAATGGAAGGTTAACCACAACATAAACAACCTTAACACACTTAAGTCTTTCGGACCTCCCCACTACCCTTGGTCAATCAGTGGTCACCTGGCAATAGAAATAAAAGTTAGGTCAATGCTCAGCAACGTAATTGGATACATTTTGCGCCACGATCGATGATGTAAAGTATGGACTCTTTTGAAGACAGTGTAGTTTTCAGCCAGTCTACCGCAACTGGCAACAAACTGCAACGCAAATGTCCACTTAAGTCCTTCAGACCTCCCCACCGGGGCGCAGTAATATTATTTTTTAATTTGTTTTTTCCTTGTAATATGCATTTTGGTTTCTTCTTCTCCAATTCCTCCGGTTGAGGTGGTCACTTTTCCGAGCCCGGAGGAGGAGGTTCCGACAGAGTCCAAGACTAGGCCCCCCCCCCCCCCAAACCATCCAGCGCCATTAACGAATGTACTTGGCACTGAATGAGCCGGAGGTCCCATTCCCAAGCCCCCGGGTCCGTACCCTCCTGGGGCGGAGGAGGTTCCTACCAGTGGCTGAGACCGGAGCCCCCCGTATTATACACAGGGGCCCAAACCCCAAGCGCCAGTCAGATCCGTACCCTCCTTGAGGTCAAAAGTCGGGGCGCAGATATCGTGCAAGTTCATCATGGGGGCCCAGGTGGTGAGTCTTTGATCTGTGTATGCATTGGACTGTGTGTGCGTGTCACTGTCTCTCCTTCCTTACACTTAAGTGTCAAAAGCACACTTTGAAAATGACAGATTGATCGAGAGGTCAACTATTTTGCATATATACATATCTATGCATGGCGAAACATCACATAGATATACAGTATATATAGATGAGTGACCAATACAGCTAACGAACAGGCCAACCGCCGGTACTCTGCACATATACATAACTATGCATGGCGAAACATCACATAGATATACAGTATATATAGATAAATACCAACAGTTAACCTGCTCATCAGCTGCACTGGTCACCCTGCCATAAGTCTAAGCACATTCATTTAACAAAGGTTAAAGGCAACATTACATACTTCGACATGAATGCTTCTACAAGTATGAACTTAGTATAGACACTTAACATTATACTACTGTATCTATATAATACTAGACTATCTCAATTATACTATACATTTGCTATCATACTATTTCCCTCCTTGACCCGCCACCCGGCGGGGCACACAGCATAGGAATGTGCAGAGGCCAGGATGCCACCCTCCTTGACCGTTCACAACATGTAATTGGAAACACAACAAAACAACTTTCCTGTGCCTTATGCACAGGTCAATTGACATTATTCTCGGGCTGTACAAAATTGTACAATTCTCTTCTGCACCCAATGACCTGTTTCAGAGAAATGGAGGGTTAACGACAGCAAAAGTGTACACGTCTCTCCTGCAAGCAGTCGACCTATTTTAGAGAAATGGAAGGTTAACCACAACATAAACAACCTTAACACACTTAAGTCTTTCGGACCTCCCCACTACCCTTGGTCAATCAGTGGTCACCTGGCAATAGAAATAAAAGTTAGGTCAATGCTCAGCAACGTAATTGGATACATTTTGCGCCACGATCGATGATGTAAAGTATGGACTCTTTTGAAGACAGTGTAGTTTTCAGCCAGTCCACCGCAACTGGCAACAAACTGCAACGCAAATGTCCACTTAAGTCCTTCAGACCTCCCCACCGGGGTGCAGTCCTAGGCTAGACCCCTTTCCACTTGAGGTCTACACCCAGGTCACCCTGGATAGAGAGTTCAAGTCTCCTGCTTCCCGGCGTCTTCTTTTCAAAGCCCACCGATCACAGGTGCATCACTCGCTTACATAACTGTTGCACTCCGGCGGTCGCTTTGAGCTTGTGATGGCCTGACTGTACATTGAGCTGAACGCAGCGACCACACCCGCCTCCTGTCGGGGAGCACGCCATGGATTTAATGCTTTTTGCGATCCGACCGGCGGGTGACCCAGGCGATAGCGATCCCTTACCCGTTGGCGTGGTTGGCGCCCCAGGCAGGAAACCGACGGTCTTGTCCTGGCCCCGCTTGGCTACGGGAACCAGAATATTAACCGTTTTCACCCGCCTTGCCTGTAACCGGTGAGTCACGCAGCTCCCGTCCGGTTAGGTGTGGACTGTCATCCACGCACCATGTGCTGCCAACCCTAGGAGAGAGCGGCAGTCGGCACATCGACTAGACGGTTCCACAGCAGGATGTTGATTCATCCTTGACAGAACACGGGGGCCCTTCAGTCTCTCCCCAGCACTATATAATGTCTTTAACGTGCTCTGGGAGCCTTGCGACCCCGCTGCCGCCTGTTAATAACAAGGGATTGGGGAGCCTACCCCCTGACCTCCCTGCACAGTGTGGCAAAATGGTGAAACGTGGCAAATGTGATGTCAGTAAGGGCTCTGTTCTGCTCTTGGCCTTCATGTGCGCGTGCTATCCATGTTTGGTCTATAACAACTAATGTTTTATGATCACCGCACTCCAAAATATCACTCTCCACTATAATTTAAGCAGCTTGGCCGTGCTAATGAAACAAGGAATTAAGAGTTCAGTCATTATTATAATTCACTTATTATTATTATTATTATTAATATATATATATTTTTTCCCTAAGAACTCTTCTATCTTATTACCGGTCAAACTGGCGTAATTTTTTATTTTGCATTATTTGTCTAGATTGGCTTCTGCTGGCTGGTCCTCCTGAGAAAGTAAACCACTTACTTGTTGTACACCATAATTAATTTTAGCAAAAAATATAATTACACAATGTAGTTGCCCCATCACTTAATAATACGGATTAGTCAGAATATTTGACGGGGGGGGGGGGGGGAGGGGGGGGAGTGGGGGTAAGGGGAGTGACTCACTTACTGTATGGAAGCTATACTGTTTTCTTTATTTGTGCAGAATGTTTCTGAAGAAACTAATTTATTTGAACGTCATATTTCTCTCCTCACCTCTGACCTCACTTTTTTCTTTTTAAATGACCGACTCCAATCATCTAATCTAAGGGTGGCATTCCCTAGTTCTCAGTGTCCTTAATTTTCTGGGATTACTAATCATAGTTCACTTATTTCAGACTGTTCATAACTGTAACAAAAATCACTTATCTACAAGCTTATAAAATTATTACGGATAACACTTAGTTTGGTCACAGTACATTATTTCGGCATTTATTTGTATTTATTCTATAGAGAATTTATCTATCTACAAGTACACGTTGGGTCACTAATTTCAAACTTAATTTCCACTATTCATGACTACATTTTAGCTGGGAGCATTCACATGCAAAATAACAGGTTTTGTTTTCCTTTTCCACTGACAGTGTTGTGGGAATCTTATCAGTGTGTGTGGGCCTCTGCTGTAGGCCGCTGGTAAGGAGTGAAGGTCAAATGCCTTCCCTTTTCCCCATTCTTTCAACTATCTATTTTACCAGATTTAAAGAAGAAGCTTTTTCTCTCCCTCAGTGCATGGCTGCCTTTTGTAATTCATTGACTGTGTTTATCTCCTATTTTTTATTTATTTTTTTACCTTTGGAAGTACTGGTCAACCTGACGTTGGATAACTGCAGTATGTAAATTCTCAGACGTTGGATAACTGCAGCATGTAAATTCTCAGGGGCATAGGCTTCAATATAACTCAAATATTTTAATTCAACAAAAAAACAGTAGCAGGTGTCTTGGATGCACCTTACGTGAATGTGGGGTATTACTAAGTTTCTTTCTCTCTCTCACTCCCCCTGGAAAATATTCCCCTAGTGTCTCCTACGTCCTCAGGCCTTCACACCGTTCACTCAGAAGTAAATCACTGTGCTCCATTGAGTCAGACTCAAAATGGTACAAAGCCATGCACTTGTGAATGCACCATGGTAACCAGAATCAGGAGTCACTCAAGCAGAGCTATATGATTTGTGTTCAACCCAATTACATATATGGACCCAAGAACGGCACGCGATCGAGGGGCATATATGAAATAAGTTGAACCACGGTCCTAATAAATAGAGTGGGTGCGCCTGTCATTCATACTCTCACAATTCCTAATGCATTCACCTCTAACACTTACCCCGAAGTGGGACACACATACAGCTGCAGCACCTCTCAATTGGTCAGGCGTTCAATTGGGGACGTGTCCAGTGGTGTAACCAACACATACAGAACGGACCATACAATCAGTGGCAGCACGCCTCCTACTTAAAGTAGAAACAAACATGTACACTTAACAATGACACAATATACCAACAACATACACGACATACAAGACAAAACAAAACAAACAAACAAACAAACGGTCGCAGTGTATATTTTTGTCAAGACCTCACTGTAGGTCTAAACCTTTTACGGTCGCAGTGTATATTTTTATCAAGACCACACTGAAAGTCTAAGCCTTCTCGGCCGCAGTGTATATTTTATATCAAGACCTCACTGAAAGTCTAAACCTTGTTTGTTACATACAAGACAAAACAAAACAAACAAACAAACAAACGGTCGCAGTGTATATTTTTGTCAAGACTTCACTGTAAGTCTAAGCCTTCTCGGCCGCAGTGTATATTTTTATCAAGACCTCACTGAAAGTCTAAGCCGTCTCGGCCGCAGTGTACATTTTTTATCAAGACCTCACTGAAAGTCTAAACCTTGTTTGTTACATACAAGACAAAACAAAACAAACAAACAAACAAACGGTCGCAGTGTATATTTTTGTCAAGACTTCACTGTAAGTCTAAGCCTTCTCGGCCGCAGTGTATATTTTTATCAAGACCTCACTGAAAGTCTAAGCCCTCTCGGCCGCAGTGTACATTTTTTATCAAGACCTCACTGAAAGTCTAAACCTTGTTTGTTACATACAAGACAAAACAAAACAAACAAAGAAACGGTCGCAGTGTATATTTTTGTCAAGACTTCACTGAAAGTCTAAGCCCTCTCGGCCGCAGTGTATATTTTTTATCAAGACCTCACTGAAAGTCTAAACCTTCTTTGTTACATACAAAACTTAGGCTATACGCTATCTTTTCCTCTGAACCCGGCGTAACTTCGGGGCCGTTGCTGGGAGGATAAACGGTCCACCCAGCCAACCTAACAGGACATCATGGGGTATAGGGAGTTCAAAGCCTAGTTTAATACACAAAGGTCATTCAATCTGCTGTTCAGTGGTGACTTCACATGCAAACAATCATTTTTACACATTATCTTTAACAATTGACCTAAATTTGGTATAATACAATTCACATATAGCACCGCGTGTACCCTTCCTGGGGCCCCAAGGAATTGTAGCACATAGTGTATGGGCGAATTGTTGTTTGGATATTATGGATCCAGCGGTCGTCTGGACTGGACAGGGTCACGGTCGGGGTCACCAGCTGATGTGCCGTGGCTGACCTGTCACTCTTGGTTCAATGAACCCTAAAGTCCAGTTTATAGACGACATACACAGAAATTACCGTTCACATGCGCAAGGCATCTTTATTGACAAACAAGGGAGACTCCCTTTATACTATGTGAATAAAAGAACAGCAAATTAATGATATTAAAACAATACGACCTGATATATCACGAAGGCAATTCGCTCCACATCTAGGTCTGCATGCAAACAAGCGTTCGGTTGAGCGCCTGGAGAATTCTGAAGTTCTTATCTATAACATTCAGTATATCAACGCTGTGGCTATCAAGGCCTTCCTTCTAACCGGAGCACAGCTACTGTGCTCCACACTCTATAAAGTAAAGGTTGACGGCCCAAGGTTCCACAATGGACCATCAGTACTTAGACCCACCCGATTCAAATTTTAACATCCGTGGCATGAGGTTAAGGATAATTCCTTTTAACAGGTCGTTCATGAAAGTCCTTGCGGTCTTGTTTCCAATGAGAACCTGTGAGCAATTAGGGGTTAAGAGTCTTGCTCAGGGACAAATTTCATTTCATCGACACATATGCTGACCTGGCCTGGAATCAAACCTGGGGCAACCAGGGCCTCTGGCTTCCTAGGCGGGCTCACTAACGATTCAGCTATGGCCGCCCCCAAGGTCAGGACTTTATATTTGAAATCTGAACGTTTATGTAGATGTACGGTCTGTACATGTAGAAAGTGCATATACCAGGTTGAAGCTCCGCCATGACTGACATGTTTCAGAGCTACTGAGTACATGACGCCGTCGGGTCCTGAAAATAGCAGATCTAGAAGCTCACAACGCGTCGCGGACTCAACACTTTGTGAGCTTGTAGGTCTGCTATTTTCGGTGCGCATGCAACTAAGAATAAATTAGGTATCACGTCGGATGATATCCATGTAAACTACAAGTCTAATCTAATGTCTTCTTTCCAATGACAGGACAGAAATTGTCATCAGCTTGCAAAAATGGAACTGCTGTTGGAGACCTGGGACTACAGCCATTTATATTATTTTTCTAAACAAAACGGTTACATTTACACACTGCTTGCTCTACTCATTGATCATGGTATATTCTACATTGTGTAAGCATTTATAATGACAAAAATGTATGAACACCCAATTCTATAAGGGTTCTTTTGAACCGTTTCATGATATAGGAGATGGTCTTTCATTTGGCAGAATGGTACATAATTACATGACTGTAAGCATTACAGATATAATAGTGAAAAACTCTTGTTCATTCTGTTAGTATTTACTTCTACATGTAATCATTATTTTTCTGGGGACCCCAGCACATTGGATTCAACTTTACTGGTCTTAGATACAATAGGCTATAGTAAAAACCTAATATTATCCGTACACCAATTGAAAGCATGAAACGGTTTAGTTTAGTCCAAAGAATATAACTGGAAATGACAGTGAAACATTATGCTCTCAGATAGGGGTGTCACGATTCACTTACCTCACGATTCGATTCAAAATCGATTCCTAGGGTGCCGATTCGATTAAAATTGCGATTCTGCGATTAATTGATATTCGATTCGATTCTGCGATTTATTGCGATTTTCTAGGGTGCCGATTCGATTAAAATTGCGATTCTGCGATTTATTGCGATTTTCTAGGGTGCCGATTCGATTAAAATTGCGATTCTGCGATTAATTGATATTCGATTCTGCGATTTATTGCGATTTTATTAAAAAAAAAAAAAAAAAAAAAAATTAAAAAAAATTAAAAAAAATTAAAAAATCGATTTTAATATTTTGAAACGATTTTTAAAATCGTGGCATTAAGAATCGCGATTTATTCATGAATCGATTTTTTTTGACAGCCCTACTCTCAGATATACGGAGCCACACATGACATGAGTATGAAACGTTTTGTTTTATTATTATATTGTTGACTGTGCCGCATCTCCATGGATGGCCGACTCCCAAGTAGAAGATGGACGTCACGTCACCAGCACCGGACTGTCTACATGGTGGGATGGAATGTTGAAAAAAATCTGCTATTTTCCAAAAAATCTTGAGGGGAAAAAAGTTCAAAATGTGGAATATTTTTTAAACATTTTTACAACACATTTTTGGAAGGGTCTCCCTGGCAAATATATTGGCGCGCAGTGCACAGATGAGGGTCCGTGGAAAAGTACATGAACATGTTTGAGAACCACTGGTTTAAACAACAATCAAAACATTTGGAAACAAGCCCAAATATCAACTACATTTTAGAAACCAGCCGCTTATAATAAGCAGACGTGGCAACACTGACCAATGTGCTGTATTGTTTCCAATGAGAGCCTGTGAGCAATTAGGGCTTAAGAGTCTTGCTCAGGGACACATTTCATTTCGGCACATATGCTGGCCTGGCCTGGAATCGAACCTGGGGCAATCAGGGCCTCTGGCTCCCTAGGCGGGCTCACTAACCACTCAGCTATGGCCACCCCTGGTCACTGTAGTAATGCAGCCAAACCCCAGTCATCCAGTCAAACCCCAGTCAAACACACAGACTTCTATATTTTTCAGCCATAGGGTGCAAATTTGAAATTTTACTACTGTTATCTACTACAAATATTATTAACATTGAGTGACTGGGACTTCTTCCAGGGGTGAAGTGCTCCTTTAAGGGCCGATACTTATCGTGCATGACTAATACAAATCATATCAAAATACACTAAAAGTCATTTGTACAACGTTTTTCCGATGTACGGCACTCAGCTTTTGGAAGCAGAGTTTAAATCAGTGCTTCTCAAACTTTTTCGTGCCAAGGACCCCAAATTGATATATATATTTGGCCACTGACCCCCCCCCCCCACAAACACACATACACACATCTGAAAATGTTTTTTCAAAATCTCAAATGACAGAGATGCTTTACCGGTTTTAATGGGTTAACACTAGCATGACTGAGGTTTCATTACCCCCTACACAGCCTGAAATACGATCATTTTGATCCCCAAATAAAGCGATCCTATTGGTTACTGTCTCCCCTCTGTGCTCCAGACCAACTGACACCTTCTCACCCACACAGTGGGGGGTTTGCCATGATGTAACTCCAAATGTGGGCGAATGAAAAACGTAGATTGTCTTGATTAAAATGCAGCAGCGTCATGTGATTAGTGTGAACGCAAATGAAATGACCAGGTCCAGGCCTGGATTTACAGAGGCTTATGTCTAAAAAATATATTGAATGCAAATTCTCTCTCTCACACACACACACAAAATAACAGCCACAACACTACCAACATAGTCGTACTACAACCTGAAAAAGACGTGTTAGGGTTACACTACCAACATAGTCGTACTACAACCTGAAAAAAACGGATTAGGGTTAGGGTAACACACCAACATAGTCTTAGATTCCACAACAACCTGACAAAAACAACCTGGAAAAAAAGCAGCAGAGCAACATCTTTAACCACATCAGCACGCATACGCCACAAGCACCATCCAACAGGCATACTATTATTAGGCCTGTCACAATTATTACATAATCGCAAGTATTTGAGATAGTCGCAATACTTTTTGGGGGATAATAGTCATAATCGTCATAATCGTTTCCATGCTGAAAATGTGTCATATATTTTCAAACATTTGGAAATAGCCGATCTACAAGCTCAAAACGTGTCACGATGTGACACGTTTTGAGCTTGAAGATCAGGTAGCGTCAACGTTTCACGATGTGACACGTTTTGAGCTTGTAGATCGGCTATTTCCGCAATTCATGTTTTTTTGTTTAAGTATAGATAATTATTAAATTATGCAATATATCTGCATCATATCTGCCCTGTGCAGCTTTGTTTACAAAGCTAAAAAAAGCCAGACAAAGTTTTATTCATAATGTTAGTACGACACAACTAAATGGTTAATCGCAGTTATTTGAGCGACAATTAATCAAGCGTCAAGTTAAAGGTCATAATTGTGACAGGCCTAAAGAGGTTCCTACTTTGAGGTGTCTTCAGAGGAAACCCCCGGCGGACCGAAGGTCTTTGGCGGAGACCACCAGTCTCATTACATTACTCTTTTTTTTTCTTCAGAAGACCACCGTAGTCGACCAGAAATCTGATCAAGCAGCAATCGAGCCACAGTGGAGGTCCACCAAAGACCAGGGTCAACAGCACGGAGGAATCCCCCCCCCCCCCCATGCAGACAGATCCATGGATAGAGCGAGATCTCCATCTCTAAGGCCATCCCTCGGGTTGAGCCTTCCAGCGACATCTCCCACCATCTCTCCTCTCCCTCAGGTAGCGTCACCAGATAACCTCAGTGTAGTCATTAGAGCTGGATGTTCTTCTGGGAGGCCGTCATACTGTGAGAACCTCAGTCTTCTGGGCATTTAGGGCACAGGAACCACCTCAGCACAGTCTGTGTCTCCACTCTGAGAGAGAGAGAGAGAGAGAGAGAGAGAGAAAAAGAGAAAGAGAAAAAACAAATATTAATTCAAGTGACAGAGAGCCAGATATAGGTATATTGTATCCTGTCACAATATACACAGTCTAGTGCATTGGTTCTCAAAGTGGGGTCCGGGGACTCCGGGGGGTCCTTGAGGGAGTTCCAGGGGGTCCCCAGCTAAATGATAGATTAGGAACAAATGGACCCTTATGGGTCTGTAACTCTGAGTGTACAAATGGAACCAAATGGACCCGTGACTTGCACAAAAACGTATTTATAGGACCCATGTCCCACGCACATCTTCAAGCTCCTGAATGGTCTGTTCCATTGTGAGCTTGTAGATCGGCTATTTTCACGATGTTTGCCTCTTTTGACAATTTAGCCAATTTAGTATTTAAAAAAAAGTCATTGAATTGTAACTTTATAAATGTGCAGATGGCTCAAGGTTCCAAACATGGTAGACATGGTCCAAACATACAGTGTGGGTATTTCATTATTAACAGTGCAAGCCAGAGACAAGATACACAAATACATAATAAGACTGGCCAACAGCAAAGTTACATGAATAGGAAACAGAAATGAACAGTTGAAAGCTACACTTAAAAAAATACAACCTCAGGACACTGTCGACCCATTTAATCCAGAAATGTGTCTGTCATTTTAGATTGTTTTGGCTACTCAAAAATTGCAGATCTACAAGCTCATGGTGTGGCAGCGAGTGCCGCGCTATGAGCTTGTAGATCTGCTATTTAAAAAAAATCTTGAACATTTTTTGCAAATCTTTGAATATAATAGTTTTAAAACGAACATTTTTAACTCAGATCTGTGCTTCTGTGGGTCCTTGGAACGACATATTTTGAAATGGGGGTCCACGGCCAAATACATATCATTTTGGGGGTCCCTGACATGGAAAAGTTGGATCACCACTGATATAGCAACATAAGTTTTTCAAAGATTTGCACAAATTTAAAAAAATTAAATAAAAAAAAAGCAGATATACAAGCTCATAGTGCGGCACCCGGTGCCGCGCTATGAGCTTGTATATCTGCTATTTTTAGCCAAAGAAATCTTAAAATGACACGTGTCCCCGGTCTTAATGAGTTAACAGGCCATGCCTACCATGAGTGGCAAACCATATCCCCAATCACTAACTGGTAACTCAATGAACCCATTAAGACCAGGAACGCATCAGTGTCATTTTTAGATGTCTTTGGCTATTACAAAATAGCAGATCTACAAGCTCATAGCGCGGCACCGAGTGCGCACTATGAGCTTGTATATCTGCTGAGTTTTTTTTATCTTTTTTTTTATCTATCTCTAATAAATATATATATATTTTTAAGCAAACATGTGTAACTCAAATCTTTGCTTCTGGGGGATTCTACAAATGACTTCTAAATAAACAGTTTTTTGAAAAAAAATATGTTTCTATATCAGTGGTTCTCAAGGACCCGCAAAATGATATGTATTTGGCCGTGGACCTCCATCTCAAAATGTGTTGTTCCAGGGACCCCCCCAGAAGCAAAGATTTGACTTTTCGCTTTTAAAAAATATACATATTCAAAGATTTGACAAATGTACAAAATTTATTTTTCAAAAATAGCAGATCTACAAGGTCTTAGTGCGGCGCTATGAGCTTGTAGATCTGCTGTTTTTGAATAGCCAAAGAAATCTTAAAATGACACAGATGCGTTCCCGTCTTGAATGGGTTAACTCAACTATTATGTTATCTACACAATTACTCTGTCTTAATCATAAAGGAATTTCCAAACAGATTCCACTATATGTCACACACAGGTCCAATTCATTCACACATTATAACAAGACACAACATGATACAAATACAAATATGAACATCCCTCCTCCTCCTCTACAGCAGTGGTTCTCAAACTTTTTCATGTCAAGGACCCCCAAAATGATATGTATTTGGCCGTGGAGCCCCATCTCGAAATATTTTGTTCCAGGGACCCCCCAGAAGCAAAGATTTGAGTTACAAATGTTCGCTTTAAAAAATATATCATATTCAATATCATTTTCTAAAATAGCAGATCTACAAGCTCATAGCGCGGCACTCGGTGCCGCGCTATGAGCTTGTATATCTGCTATTTTTGAATATCCAAAGTATAAAAGGTTAAGGTGGTTACAAATACAATTATTGTGATTCTATATTAACAAATTTTGCTGGGGACCCTACCAGCTCTGCAGAGGAGAGACACGTGACCCACACATCATTTAACTTCCTCAGAGGGTCAACAGCCTCAGTAAACATATTTAGAACCCTTTAGTCCTTGTGTGTTGCTTTAAAAATGTCATATGTGTTCAGAGAGGGAACAGGAGACAACACAAGTGATCTGTCACTTCCAATCCTGCTGCCAATTACAATTACTAATGACTCAGCTGTGTGTGTGTGTGTGTGTGTGTGTGTGTGTGTGTGTGTGTGTGTGTGTGTGTGTGTGTGTGTGTGTGTGTGTGTGTGTCACACCACAAGGTATTGGCATAAAAATGGACTTTAAAACCCATTAAGACCTGGAACGCATCTGTGCCATTTTTAGATTTGAGCTAAAAAGCATTATTTTACACTTTGGCTATTCAAAAATAGCAGATATACAAGCTCATAGCACGGCACTCTGTGCCGCGCTATGAGCTTGTTTTTCCACCTGATTCGGATGCTATCAATGCATAGAATGGGAGATTATCACGTTCTATCAGACCATTGAATGGGCGAAGTAGGCGACCTACTGGCTACCCCGCGATTTATCAGACCATTCATTGGGCGTAATCAGGAGCTACTGACCTACCGACGGAGATGACTTAAATAGTTTACTTTCGGTTTTGGTTTTGGTTGTTTCGGTTTCGGACCATGACGGAGGCGCGCAGTCTCAGGCGAGGTGGAGCCCCGCGACGGGCCACCGAAGGAGCTAAGGCGACTGAGTTGCCGCCCGGAGCGGTGCGACCCTCGCCTGTGCCTACTCAGCGCCGTTCGAGTTATGTACCGATACGCACAGAATCGTAAATATTGTTGTGGGGACTGCTCCGCCTCCGTCGGTAGGTCAGTAGCTCCTGATTACGCCCAATGAATGGTCTGACAAATCGCGGGGTAGACGGTAGCTCGCCTACTTCGCCCATTCAATGGTCTGATAAAACGTGATAATCTCCCATTCAATGCATTGATAGCATTCGAAGCCGGTGGTTTTTCAAGGTTATTTGTCATAGCTGCCCTGTGCAACTTATTGATAACAAAGCCTGAAAGGCAAACAGAAATGTGTTCAATGCCCAAAACACAAGGAAATCATATCAATCACAATTCCAAATGGACCCTTAAAGATCTGTAACTCAGAGTCACATTAACATAGCTTTTACAATATTGGGGTCCCAGAGATACAAATGCCATTAAATGGGGGTCCGTAGCCCTAATGCATGTCAAACTGGGGGGTACTTGAAATTAAAATGGTTGAGAATCACTGCTAGAGCCGTAAAAAAAATCTTCTCTTATGGGGGTCCCCTGGCATATCTTTTCAAATGGGGGTCTGCGGGCTAATAAGTGTCAATTTGGGGGTCCTTGACATCTAGTGTATCAAGTCTAACTTTATTTTTAGAGCACATTTAAGCTATTGTGCAGGGGGCGGGGCATTCAGATTCATCATAAGATATTTTTTTAATTTTCTTAAACATTTGTATTACTGTAAATGATTCCATTTTACTACAACATACAATGATAATGCATAGATTGAGCATTGAGTAGTAGAACAATGGTTCCCAAACTGGGGGGTCAGGACCCCCAGGGGGAGACCCCACAAATTATTTTGGGGGTCCCCAGATGATAAGCTTAATGTCTCACTCAACAGTAAACAAACCAACATACAGTATAAGTGTATACAGGGTATCTGCACATTTATAAAGTAATAATTTAAGGACTTTTAAGACCTTTTCAATACCTCTAAAATGAATAAACCAGTAATGTATTTGTATATTAAGGTTATTTGTCATAGATGCCCTGTGCAACTTATTGATTAGGAAGCCTGAATTAACCCTTAAAGGTCTGTAACTCAGAGTGTACAAATGGAACCAAATGAACCCTTAAAGGTCTGTAACTCAGAGTGTACAAATGGAACCAAATGAACCCTTAAAGGTCAGTAACTCAGTGTACAAATGGAACCAAATGAACCCTTAAAGGTCAGTAACTCAGAGTGTACAAATGGAACCAAATGAACCCTTAAAGGTCAGTAACTCAGTGTACAAATGGAACCAAATGAACCCTTAAAGTCTGTAACTCAGAGTGTAAAAATGGAACCAAATGAACCCTTAAAGGTCAGTAACTCAGAGTGAAGCACCACTGATATTATAGCAACATACTGTTAGGATTTAGAACACATTTTTAGAATAGATTCCACTATATGTCTCTCTCACACACACACACACACACACACACACACACAGACCCAATTCATTCACACATTATAAAAAGACAAAACATGATACAAATATGAACATCCCTCCTCCTCTACAGCGCTTGGCACCTCACCAGAGGAGAGACACGTGACCCACACATCATTTAACTTCCTCACAGGGTCAACAGCCTCAATAAACATATTTAAAACCCCTTTAGTCCTTGTGTGTTGCTTTAAAAATGTCATATGTGTTCAGAGAGAACATGAGACACAATAGAGCTGTCAGCTGTGTGTGTGTGTGTGTGTGTGTGTGTGTGTGTGTGTGTGTGTGTGTGTGTGTGTGTGTGTGTGTGTGTGTGTGTGTGTGTGTGTGTGTGTCACACACACCACAAGGTATTGGCATCAAAATGTACTTTAAAACCCATTAAGACCTGAAACGCATCTGTGTCATTTTTTGATTTGAGCTAAAAAGCATTAAAAAATAGCAGATCAACAAGCTTGTAGATCTGCTATTTTTGAAAAAACGTGAAAATGTGTGCAAATCTTTAAACATGTGTATTTTTAAAGCGAATATTTTTAACTCAAATCTTTGCTTCTGGGACCCCCTGGAACAAAATACATTTTGAGGGTCCTTGATATGAAAAAGATTGAGCACCACTGATATACAAACATACGTTTTTCAGAATGTTATAGAATAGGGATTTAGCAGACATAGAATCGGCTTCAGGTCAAGTTTTCTAATGGATACAAATCTTTTTGAAAATAGCAGATCTACAAGCTCACAATTTATCGCAATTCGCAACGCATTGTGAGCTTGTAGATCTGCTATTTTCAAATGGCCGAAATGGCTGAAGTGTTTAATATTATGTTTAGTAATAATCAAAATCTACAAAGTAATTAAAGTTTTCAAATAGTAGTGGAGTAGAAGTACAATATTTCTCTCTGAGATGTAGTGGAGTAGAAGTAAAAAATAACACAAATTGGAAATACTCCAGTAAAGAAAAAAAGAATCCCTCAAAAGTGTACTCAAAGTACAGTACTTGAGTACATGTACTCATTTACGTTCCAGCACTTACTAGGCCTGTCATGAAATGAATACCAAGGACCTCAATGGAAACAACTTTTCTGGACCTTTTAGACAAAGTATTATAAATGTAATTGTGATGTTTTGCATGTTTTTGCCTAATAAAGGGGTTTTCAAAAAAATCAAGTGTGTCAGCATCACACAGCTCAATAAAACACATATATTATATATTCACTTCATACATCCTACTAGTTACATCCTGAACACTTACCAACTATACCTTTCATTCTAAGCACTTAATTAGCCAAACTATCAACCTGTAGAGCATTGGTTCTC
Source organism: Gymnoscopelus microlampas (assembly GCF_963454915.1). NCBI lineage: Eukaryota > Metazoa > Chordata > Actinopteri > Myctophiformes > Myctophidae > Gymnoscopelus > Gymnoscopelus microlampas. The sequence goes on from NC_139941.1 coordinate 55,895,799, forward strand.
AAAGTGGGGTCCGAGGACCCCCAGGGGTACTTGAGAGGGTTCCAGGGGGTACCCAGCTAAATGATGGATAGTAACCAAATGGACCCTTATCTGTAACTCAGAGAGTGTACAAATGGAACCAAATGGACCCGTTAGGGTCCATTTGGGTCCATTTGTACACTCTCAGAGTTAAATCAACATTGATTTTACAATAAATGGGGGTCCCAGAGATAGAAATGCCGTTAAATGGAGGTCCGTATATAGCCTAATGCATGTCAAACTGGGGGTGCTTGAAATTAAAATGGTTGAGAATCACTGCTAGAGACTTAAAAATCGTCTCTTATGGGGGTCCCTGGCATATCTTTTCAAATGGGGGTCCGCGGGCTAATAAGTGTCAATTTGGGGGTCCTTGACATGAAACAGTTTGAGAAGCACTGCTGTAGAGAATTAACTCACCTGTTTGTTTGGAGATATAATTGTCTTGTTTTAGGGGTTTAACAGCTTGTTCCTCCTCCCTGTTAACTCTACTCGACGTCCATGTGGAATAATGTTACATTATTAGTTGTTTAGTTCACGTTTTAACCGTCTTTTTTACTTCTAAACAATTGAACAGAGACTTGTGACAAACACACAGAGAGGCTGACTCTGCTCGCGCCGGTCCTTTGATCTTGCCGATGGGCGCACGCGTCGACGTCACAGGAAGAGTGGGCTGGGCACTGAAAATAGCAGATCTGCAAGCTCACAATGCGTCGCACTGCGACGCATTGTGAGCTTGTAGATCTGCTATTTTCAAATGGCAATGGAAATGTGTATAGGGCTGAAGTGGTTAATGTAGGGTTTGTAATAATAAACCAAATCTACAAAGTAACTAGTAACTAAAGTTTTCAAATAATTGTAGTGGATTAAAAATATAATATTTGCCTCTGAGATGTAAATGGGGTAGAAGTAAAAGTACTGTAAATTGCAAATACTCCAGTAAAGTAAAAAAAAATAAAAAATACCTACATATTTTTGACATAAAATAAATTACTGAGAATAAAGGGTGAAAATGTGAATGACATTAATAAATATGATTGACAGATGAATATGGTAGAATAATTAAATGAATACCATTATGGTAGAAGGGTGCAATTTCAGACAAGGCACAGAGGAGAAGAACTGCCTAAAATAAAATAAAATAAAATAAAATGGAATGCATCTATTATTCACAGACTCACATTGTGCTTAAATTCACAGCTTATGACTGTTAATTCTGCACAATCACCATTGATACACAAATCAATGTTTTTAAATAACTTTTAATTGTTTCCAATATTTCTTTGCATATGGTTTGTCTAATATGCTTGTTTAATATGACTGATGTAATCTACACTATTGGGTATAAAATAAACAATCTCTTTCGCATGTATCTTATGACAGCTGTAACTTAAATGTCCATCAATGCTGTTGGTAGAAAAACATACAAATTGGCAGATCATATTTATAATATTTTATGCAACAATGTTACAATTGAATAGTTTACATTCTATGCAACAATATTTTGTCATCATGAAAAATGTTGTCATGCTGAAACAAGAGGACATTTTGACTTGATAGAATACAATAAAAAAGGAAAAATACCATAGAATAAAACAGCAGTGGGCAACTGTGATATAGAGGGCCATATATTTCCACACTCACTCCAGAGGGCCACATCGCATATACTGTCGGACCATTCTATGTCACACAAAAGTAGCAGATCTACAAGCTCACAATGCGTCTCATTGTGAGCTTGTAGATTTATTCATGTAGAATCTGGTGTCATGTTGTGTTCATCTAGTTTTAATGTTTTATAAAGAGATCTACAAGCTCACAATGCGTCTCATTGTGAGCTTGTAGATCTATTTATCTAGTTTTAATGTCTTATAAACAGAGTGATTTATAGACGACTTCCACTTGTATTTACTCGTTTTGTCCACATGAGGGCGACAAAGGCCTTTGAATATAGACAGATGGACGGAGTCAGATGTTTGCAAAGTGATTACAGTCAGTTAGTTCGTTTATAGTTAGTGAGTTATTTAGTTATTTAGATAGTTATTTAGTTAGTTAGTTAGGTATTTCATTAGTTAGTTAGGTAATTAGTTAGTTAGTTATTTAGTTAGTTAGTTAGTTAGCTATTTAGTTAGTTAGTTAGGTATTTAGTTAGTTAGTTATTTAGTTAGTTAGTTTATAGTTAGTTACAAATGGAAGCAATAATGGACCCGTTCCATTTCTATTCCTACACTCTCAGACCAACAAGTGTTGTTCAAGGTTCAAGGTTGTGTTTTCCATCTTGTATACATGAGGTGAAGCCTGTATCAGACATCAGACAATGCAGCAGCATATTCTGTATAATAAGTCAAGAACAAAAAAGAGTGAAAACACCTGAACACTTACCAACTATACCTTTAATTCTAAGCACTTAATTAGCCAAACTATCAACATGTAGAGCAGTGGTTCTCAAACGTTTTCGTGCCAAGGACCCCCAAATAGACACTTATTAGACCGCGGACCCCCATTTGAAAAGATAAGCCAGGGACCCCCCATAAGAGAAGATTTGTACGGCTCTCTAGCAGTGATTTCAACTATTTTAATTTCAAGGACCCCCAGTTTGACATGCATTAGGCTACGGACCCCCATTTAATTACATGTATGTCTCTGGGACCCCAATTAATTCATTAATTTAACTCTGAGAGTGTACAAATGGAACCAAATGGACCCGTTAGGGTCCATTTGGTTCCATTTGTACACTCTCAGAGTTACAGACCGATAAGGGTCCATTTGGTCCCTGTCCATCATTTAGCTGGGGACCCCCAGGAACCCCCTCAAGTACCCCTGGGGGTCCTCCGTCCTCCGTCCTCGGTCCTCCGTCCAAGAACAAAAAAGAGTGAAAACACAAGAGGGGGAAAAAAAGTCAGTAGTTTTATACTTATAGGATGATAAGAATAAAAACAATAAAAGAAACATCAGCTGTCACTTTACTTTTGTAAACAACTTCACAGACAGTAGCCTATATTCTATATACAGTAGGTTCAGTTTAGTTCGTTTTAGTTTAACAGTTCAAGCTTACTTTAGTTACTAGTTACTTTGCAGATATAAATTATTATATATAAATAGCCACTTAAGCCCTATTTTATACATAAGGCTATTTGAAAATAGCCGATCTACAAGCTCACAACAACGCGTCGCATCGAGCTTGCATAGATCTGCTATTTTCAAACATTTTATACTTTTACTTTTGGTAGCCTTCTCTAAGTATATTTTGATGCCAGTACTTTTGAACTTTTACTCAAGTAACACTTTGAACAAAGGCCTTTTACTTGTAACAGAATATTTTGTATAATGTGGTATTGCTACTTAAAGGGACATTTCACCCCTGGAAGAAAATGACCCAATGGTAATGAAGTTTAGGACTCAATTATTATTATTTTTGTGTATGATCTGTGTTTTGAGATATCTAGTAATCTTTGAACATCTCGTGACGTTATTTACGTCACGAGATGTTATGTCATTCCTTTTCCGCACTACATGTCTCGACGCGTCTCACACAGACCAGCTCCAAAGACCGCCCCAATGGGGTGTCCCCACACGGCCAGTCACTCCCATTAGCTGCGCCCGTTGCAGAGTGAGACTTTACTTTACCTGAGTTATCTTCTGATAGTTGTACTTGAATGTTGACATGAAATAATAATCCTGTGTAGTGTTTCATAAGCGCAAGCGTGAAAAAAAAGACAGCGTGGAGAAGCAGCGCTGGTAAACAAACCGTCGCGAAAGGCTAGGATAAAAATACCAAGGATTCCACAGTGATGTCACTACTATGCGACACGGAAGTAGAACTGCATGAAGATAGCAAGGATTTGACAGTGATATGACATCACTAACGAATCCTTGGACATATATGTAACTAGATGAACATGTGCTAGGTTCACGCATAGATATAGAAACCTAGATACCTCATTGGCCTCTGCAGTTCATTGGAGCGACTGGTATCGCAAAACCTTTGTGCTTCCGCCCTCAGTCGCGTGCGTCACAGAAGGGGGCCTCCAGTAGGCCTAACCGAACGCCCCCCTTCTGTGACGTTCAGTAGGCCTCTGATTGGCCTACCGAACGTCCCCTTCTGTGACGCACGCGACTGAGGGCGGAAGCTGGTGCGCGCCCGAGATACGAACGCTTCAGAGCCGAAGGAGGCGTCTACCTTTATATGTCTATGGGTTCACGTTCTTCAGCCAGTGTTGCCAGATATTGTGAGAGAAATAAGCAACCAGGTCTATGAAAACAAACCCAAAAGAGGATAACTAGGCCAAGAGCACTTTACCTAGACATGGGATATTATATATTTGAAAATTGCCGATCTACAAGCTCACAACGCTTCGCGACCCATTGTGAGCTTGTAGATCTGCTATTTACAAAAAAATCTTGAGGGGGAAAAAGTGCAAAATGTGGAATATTTTTGACAAATATTTGTTAGGGGCTCCCTGGCACAAATTATAATTTCAGATGGGGGACTGTGGAAAAATACATGAACATGTTTGAGAACCACTGGTTTAAACAACAATCAAAACATTTGGAAACAAGCCCAAATATCAACTACATTTTAGAAAGAAGCCGCTTATAATAAGCAGACATGGCAACACTGCCTTGCTGTTTGAATGTTGTCGTTGGAGATCACACCCACATAGAACCCTCCCCTGCCACAAGGAGGGGCAGTAAACCAAAGCATTATGGTCATTGTAGTAATGCAGCAGTCCAGTCAAACCGTAGTCAAACACACAGATTTCATTATTTGTCTGGCCATAGGGTGCAAATTTTAAATTGTGCTACTGTTATCTACTACAAATACTATTACCATTGAGTGATTGCAGTTTCTTCCAGGGGTGAAATGCTCCTTTAATGTGGTATTGCTAATTTTGTTTTAAAAATCCACCACTGCCTGAGACTATCGTAGCCATTTTATGAAGTAGTATGTCCTTCCTATCAATCATTTAGCCTTGGGACCCCCTGGAACCCCCTCAAGGACCCCTGGGGGCCCCCTGGAACCTCATCAAAGTAAACATCCTGTACATCCTGGCTTCACGTACTGTAGAGCAGCATTGTACAGCAAAAGAGCAACAATTAAATACTACTATAGTTGGACTCACTATTTTACCATGCCCCCTCCCCCCCAGCCAGTCAGAGATAGAAAGATAACTCATTCTTTAACTGATTATCTTCCTTTAAGTGCTCTCTCAATCAAGCAGCTGGCTGGGTCCTCTGTCTGTTTTACTGGTCTGCGGTCTGCTGTCTGGACACTGGGGGAAGACGCTCCCCGGAGTCTGCCAAGAAACGGAAGTCTGGTTGTTTTGTTCGTGCATCCTATGTATGTGTTTACCATGATTATTATTTATAAGTCTCTCTGGGTAAAGAGCGTCTGATAATAATGCCTACATTGTAAATTGTGATGAACTCAGGATTTTACAGTGCGCTTAAGTACATCTACTCAAGTATTGTACTTAACTACAATTGTGAGGTAGGCCTACTTTTACTTGAGTATTTCAAATGTTTGCGTAATATACTTTTCTACCCCGCTAACATTAAAGTGATGAAAACATGAATGCAAACAAACGGACCATACTGTACATAAGGAGTACTTTTATGTTTGGTATTACAGGTACAGTATATTTTTTGATGCCACTAGGAAAGTTGCGGCCATAGCTGAACGGGTAGAACTAGAAAAAAAACGGCCTGGAAAAAAACAAGATCCCAGGTTCAATTCTCGCTCATTGAATTCAAACCGGGAAAGCCATTTCAGATTTCTGCGTTGGTTATTAAAAAATAGCAGACGTACAAGCTCCAGCTTGTACATCTGCTATTTTTTATCATTTTTGAAAAATATATATATATGAATCCTTGGGTCCTTGGCACAAAAAAGTTTGAGGACAACTGATTTAGAAGGCATTTTATAATCAGCCTCAGGTAAGAAGGACGTTTCTTATGGAAGAATGTAATTTTGTTTTAACAAGCAGAGTGACTGTGTTGCAGCCGCTGTCCTCACAGCATACATGGGCAACTGAAGGCCGGGGGGCCACATGCGGCCCCCACTTTCACTTAAAGGTAGGGTAAGTGATTTGCGTTATACTCAAAATTGCACTTGAGTACGTGTACTTAGTTACTTTCCACCACTGGTGAGGAGAAGTATTAAAAGAAAAGTTTTCCAGAAAGAAACCCAGTCTGTGCCAAATCCAAACTTCTCCCAAACAGCCCCACATGTGCCTATTCTCTCTCTTCTCTCTGTGTGTTTGTTTAGCCCATTAAGACCTGGAATGCATCTGTGTCACTTTAGAATTCTTTGGCTATTCAAAAATAGCAGATCTACAAGCTCATAGCTATTTTTGAAAAATCGTGATTTAATCTTTTTTAGATTTTCTTCAAAAAACTGCTAGGATTTAGAAAACTTTTTTAAAGGAGTAGTTCACCCAAAAAATTACTTATTTTCTATCAATTGCACACACCATAAAGCCTTGAATTCATGATTTAAAAAAAAGTTTTTGTCGCATTCCTAAGCTAATAATTTGATTCCTGTCTCCTACCGGCTAATGTATCCGGTAGGAGACACAAAGTAGATTATTTGTGTCTCCTACCGGAAATACAACCGGTCATCAAATTATTGGCTTAGGAATGCCACAAAAACAAAAACGAATCCATACATTCAAGGCTTCATGGGGTGTGCAATTGATAGAAAATAAGTAATTTTTTGGGTGAACTCCTCCTTTAAGACTGGCCTTAGGTCTTAATGCGTTAGAAGCTTCATAATGTATTCAGAGCTTTCATAAAGGAGCTGGAGAGGCTCTGACTGTCGGCTGAGAGCCAGCATGTCATCATCATTGTGATGATGATGATGATGATGATGATGATGAGGAAGAAGAAGGCTTGATGGCCGCCAGCTGCATCCTGTGACCAGCGTTACAGCCGCTGCATTTGTCTCTGTCAGCCCCTCGCTGCCCGCCTGACCGCCTGCCTGCCTGCCCACCACTCCGGTCCCCACCCCCCCACCCATCCCCCCCCACCCCACCCACCCTCACACGTCCACCATGAAAGGCGCTGGCTAGCAGCCTCCAAGCCCAGGCTTTGTACACACACACACACACACACACACACACACACACACACACACAAACACACACGTGCACGCACGCACGCACACACACACACACACACACACACACACACACACACACACACACACACACACACACACACTGTGACGCACACACACACACACACACAAGTTTTTATTAGGCTATTATACTTGTGAGGACGTAAACATTTTAGAACGCCGCATTGAAAACAGCCGATATACAAGCTCCACGTTGTGAGCTTGTAGATCGGTAATCTAATCTCCGAAGTCGACAGATTCTGCTAACATTTTCATAACTCCAGAATCCAGAGTCGACCGCAGCCAAACATGTGAAAGATGGTCCTTGTGCTAAATTCTGGAGCGACACAAATACGTGATTTAGCGCAAAGGACCATCCGCTCACGTGTTTAGCTGCGGTGTACTGGGATTGGAGTTATGAAATGTTTTACTGCACCATTCGTTCTAATAACATCAGATAAAGGTAAGGCTAGCCAGGAATTCTCCTTTAAACATCTAGTGTTGTTGTTGGTGGTAGGAATAAACACAGAAGCACCCGGGAGGAAGTGGACATGAAAAGGGGAGGAGCCAAAACATTTCCTGTTTTAAACACACAAAAGGAGGCGGGGCACCATGGTTCCCAGGTTGGTAGATCGGCAATGTTTCTGTGTCTGACCTCACCGCACAACTATATAAAATAGGGGAAAACCCCAATCCCCAACCCCAACCTCTAAATCAGTGGTTCTCAAAGTGGGGTCCGGGGACCCCCAGGGATCTTTGAGTTCCCCAGCAAAATTAGTAAATATAGCCACAATTATTTTAACAACTTTGACCATGATTTTATACTTTAGCTATTAAAACATTGCAGATATACAAGCTCATAGCGCGGCACAGAGTGCCGCGCTATGAGCAGCCAAATACATATCATTTTGGGGGGCCTTGACATGAAAAAGTTTGAGAACCACTGATCTAAATGACTTATCAAACCCCTAACCACTAACCACTAACCTCTAAATCAGTGGTTCTCAAACTTTTTCATGTTAAGGACCCCCAAATAGACGCTTATTACCCCACGGACCCCCATTTGAAAAGATAAGCCAGGGACCCCAATAAGAGAAGGTTTTTATGGCTCTCTAGCAGTGATTCTCAACCATTTTAATTTCAAGGACCCCCAGTTTAACATGCATTAGGCTACGGACCCCCCATTTAATGGCATTTATACCTCTGGGACCCCAATTCATATTGTAAAATCAATGTTAATTTAACTCTGAGAGTGTACAAATGGAACCAAATGGACCCGTTAGGGTCCATTTGGTTCCATTTGTACACTCTCAGAGTTACAGAACCATAAGGGTCCATTTGGTTCCTGTCCATCATTTAGCTGGGGACCCCCTGGAACCGCCTCAAGTACCCCTAGGGGTCCCCGGACCCCACTTTGAGAACCAATGCTCTAAATGACTTATACCCCTAACCCCAACCGGAAGCTGTTCCTAATTGCAAGCCTAACTATAGATATATATGTTTTAACCATGAAATAACCCCTTATCTTGTGAGCGCCAGGAAAATAGTCCTCACAGTGTCTACTTCTCAAATTTGCCCTCACAAGTATAGTACACAAGTACGCGCACACACACACACGACGAGCGATGCCACGTATTCGCTGGCGCTGCCCGCACGCCTGTGCCAACGTCACTCAGCTGTGGGCAATCATCCTCTTCCCCTCTCTCTCTCTCTCTCTCTCTCTCTCTCTCTCTCTCTCTCTCTCTCTCTCTCTCTCTCTCTCTCTCTCTCTCTCTCTCTCTACCTCCTGCCCCTCCTCTTCCTCTGCGGTCCAATGAGGATCTATTAGGAAGTGTTGTGGGCCCTCTGTCGTTGCCGATCTGCACCAAAGACCAAACTTGGCAAAAACACTGTTCATGGGTCTGAGAATAGTCTAAAAATGGCCATCATTGCTCCAATCAGCAGAATATAAGAATAGATTAGAAAACTAGTCATATAAATATGCAAAGTAACCAGTAAAGATGCCAAATAAATAATTGTAGTAACAAGTACAATATGTGGCTCTGAGATGTAGTCGAGTAGAAGTTTATGGTATATCTAGTTACTTTCCAGCAGTGATCTGGATGCATGTACCCATATGAGAGCTGGAGAGTGGGAGGAGAGTGGGAGGAGAGTGGGAGGAGAGTGGGTGGAGAGTGGGAGGGTCCTGGTTATGTAAGCACTGTTCTGTTCAGTGTTGATCTGGGAGAGTTTCTCCAGGACACGGAGCAGAGGACTGGGTCAAGTCATTACCAGTGTCCTACTGACCTCAAGACCATAACATGTCAGCGAGTAAAGTCAGATCCCAAACGGTAAAAGAGGACCTCAAATGTCCACCATCAAAGTGGACCGAAGGAGATGAACTATTTGGGGTTTTTAAAAGAGAGACGTCGTCCAACAGCTTTTCAGCTGCTGCGTCAGAGGAGGAACAGCCAGAGATCTACCAGCAAGCCATGCTGAAGCAGCCTGTGATAAAGTTACACAGAATAGGTGTGTGCATGTTTTTATGTCCCTGTACTCTTTTCTTTCATCTTCAATAGAAAGCAGATGTACAGAAATGTTGTCGGTACTCTGTGGAGTAACGGAGTAATGCGTCTTTCCAGCACTAAATCAACTGTAGATAAGCACTGTGTGTGTGTGTGTGTGTGTGTGTGTGTGTGTGTGTGTGTGTGTGTGTGTGTGTGTGTGTGTGTGTGTGTGTGTGTGTGTGTGTGTGTGTGTGTGTGTGTGTGTGTGTGTGTGTGTGTGTGTGTGAGAGAGAGAGAGAGAGAGAGAGAGAGACACAGCTGCAAGTGTGTGTGTGTGTGTGTGTGTGTGTGTGTGTGTGTGTGTGTGTGTGTGTGTGTGTGTGTGTGTGTGTGTGTGTGTGTGTGTGTGTGTGTGTGTGTGTGTGTGTGTGTGTGCGTGTGCGTGTGTGTGTGAGAGAGAGAGAGAGAGAGACACAGCTGCAAGTGTGTGTGTGTGTGTGTGTGTGTGTGTGTGTGTGTGTGTGTGTGTGTGTGTGTGTGTGTGTGTGTGTGTGTGTGTGTGTGTGTGTGTGTGTGTGTGTGTGTGTGTGTGTGTGTGTGTGTGTGTGTGTAAAAAAGAGAGAGACAGCTCCAAGAAGAATGTGTGTGTGAGAGAGAGAGAGAGAGAGAGAGAGAGAGAGGAGAGAGAGAGAGAGAGAGTGTATATGTGTGTGTGTGTGTGTGTGAGAGAGAGAGAGAGAGGAGAGGAGAGAGAGAGGAGAGAGAGAGAGAGAGAGAGAGATGAGAGAGAGAGAGAGAGAGAGAAGAGAGAGATGAGAGAGAGAGAGAGAGAGAGACAGCTGCAAGAAGAATCATTCATCAGGCAGTCTAAATGGGTTACATGGCGGCTTTCCGACATGTCGCCTTTCCGACGTTAACGAACCCTATACCTAACCCTCACCCTAACCCTAACCGCGGAAGCCACTAGTCAGAGTGGCGAGATGTCGGCATGGAAGACTGTTACCGTCTAAATGTTCCAACGGTCAATCTGTATCCTGGCAGTTACTGCTACCGTCCTAAATTTAGAAAATGATCAGTTGGTAATACAACACTGTACATCAGCCCAGTGGCCTTGTGGTTAGAATGTCCACCCTGAGATTGGGAGGTTGGACATATTACTCCTTAAAGGGATATTTCACTTTCAAAAAAACTTTCAGTCATTTTATAGTTTACTCAGGCTTTTGTGAGCACCCCAGACCGTTTTTATGTTGTGTGATTCATTATTTAGATATTTAACATTCATTTTATCAGACACGCCCCCTTCCTACAAACCCATTATAACTTCAAACTCCATTTTTAACATGTTAGATTCATCAAAAACACCCGTCCTTTTTTCTGGTGACTCTCCCTGCCCTCCTAATACGCGAGGGGGCCGTGTTTTTTCGATTACCTTTTTCATTTATTTTATTTAATGTTTTTATTGTATTTACTTTTTTAAATTTTCAAAAAAATATATTAAAAAGAAATGAAAAAAAATATCGAAAAAACACGGCCCCCTCGCGTATTAGGAGGGCAGGGAGAGTCACCAGAAAAAAGGACGGGTGTTTTTGATGAATCTAACATGTTAAAAATGGAGTTTGAAGTTATAATGGGTTTGTATAGGAAGGGGGCGTGTCTGATAAAATGAATATCAAATATCTAAATAATGAATCAAGCAACTTAAAAACGGTCTGGGGGGCTCACAAAAGCCTGAGTAGACTATAAAATGACCCAAAGTTTTTTTGAAAGTGAAATATCCCTTTAAGTAGTAATGTCATGTTACTTATTACTTGGAATCATGAGTAATATATAATATTACTGTACATATTATTACATATTACTTTTGTCCACCCCCCTCCCACACCCACACACACACACACACACACACACACACACACACACACACACACACACACACACACACACACACAAAGACGGGAAAAAAAGAGATGTACGAGACTATTTGTTTAGCCAGCTCCTTTTTGAACAAAATCCAATTTATTGTAATAATAAGAGTCACCAATCAGCCAAACTGAATAATTGCAAGTCTAGAAATAGTCAACAGTCTCTCATCTTTTGAACTCTTCTTCTGCTGTAAATTCCTCCTTTGGATCAATAATTATCCTTAGTCCATGCAGGACCCACGAGTGGTCATTTGAATGGGTCCCAGCCAGGGACATTTTGAGTCCCAGGGAAATTCTATGAGATCTAATAAAACAAAACCTTTTTCCCATTCAGACAGTATGGCAACATGTTCTGCCTTTTCATTGTTTTCAAGGCGAAAAACAAACCATGTCACTCTGCCTTTCAATTATATTCAAGGGCAAGACAAAAAAGTACCTTATGTCACTGCTAGCACCAAACAGTGGAAGTGTTGATTGATACACACACACACACACACACACACACACACACACACACACACACACACACACACACACACACACACACACACACACACACACACACACACACACACACACACACACACACACACACACACACACACACTTTCAATATACAGCCGGCAATCAGTTAACCCCTGTGTGTCTGAGTCTCACTTTAAGTATTCCCCACAGCTCCAGCAGTCGAACCTACACTAAACCTAGACTATTGCCCAGATTACACTATAGTGCCTTAGGTGCTATCAGATACAACTAGAAGTGTCACTCACCCACTAGTGGCACAAGTAAGCATTACACCAGCACAACATATACTTAAGTGAGTTACCAATCCCACTTCTTAAATAAAACAAGAGAAATTAGTCACCACCCTCACTTCTTAAATAACATGCCTGGGTCAGAGGCACAAACACAACAAACACAACAAAGCTCATCGTCCAAGCAGAGCGCAACAGTGAGACCAAATGGAAAACTATATAATAATGGAGGTAAGACAGCAAAAAAAAAGAACAGTGCCACCACAAGGTTCAATCTTACTGATCTTAAATCAAAGTTAAAATATTACACAGGTCCTTACACAGCGAGAGCTGAAAAAGGCAAGCATAACGTCCACATAGGAAAGCAACAAAACAAATCTGTTTTTTTTTTCTTTTCCAGCAGTAGCACTGCACCCAACGTAACGCAAAATTGATAATACAAATTCTTCATGGTATGACACTGGTAAAGGAATTTAGACAGGAGCCAAGAAGTCCTTCTCTGTGTCAGTTTATTTTACAGATCGGTCTGTTGGGGTTCTCCAAAGAACATGGCCCAAATTCATAAAGGGATTTACGACCATATTTTGTACGTACCGGCATTTAGGACAAATCCTACACCTGCAGTCGGATTCATAAAGATTTTTTGGTCTGTATTTTGTGCGTCAGGTGCGCACGTTCTCAGGTCAGCCCCGAGGCTGTCTTACCAGGGCTGAAATGTGCGTATGTCTTTAGAATGCTTTATTCTTCATGCCAAAATGAATTACAACAGTGCCAAACCTCAAATAAAATATATATGTGCCCAACATTTGTCAACACATATATATAAAAAATAAAAAATAAATGTCAAACGATGTATTGCTTGTAGCCTATAGATAATATAGACATGATGTAGATTCCACCGCTTTTTATTTATTTTCTAGGCTATCAGTTGCATTGCATTTAGAGCTGAATTATTAGGTCCCTCAGTGTGTTTGCCAGCGGGCCATCTCAGCCAAAGTGTCACGTAATAATGAAAATAGGCTATCATGCCTTAATGAAACTGCGAGGGACTGATCGACGCACCTCCAGTGTCCGTGCCGCGGTATTAATTTAGAATAGCCTACTGTAGGCTACTCTACTGTATATTGATCACATGAACGCCACACACAACAGCCTAATACATGTTACCATCTGATGAGGAAACTATAATTGGATGAAAGCTGTGTCCAGAAGATCATTCCCCATTCCGACGTAGGACAGTGATATATTAATAAAAAATTAACTGATTTAATCAATAAGTAATCAATAAAGCTCTGGTCCATAATCGGACAGAAGCGTTCCACTTGTATGCTGGATTTCATAATCTTTTTACCTTGGTAAAGGTGCGCAATGTTCATTAGAAAAGGCTTATATAACATCCTTTCCACATTTTATTAGCCTTTTATTTGGTAATGGGGTAAACCTTGTAAACTTCTTCATTCTCATTACACATGAGAGCACTTCCAGACAGAACAGTAAGTTGTCAAGGCGATGCGACGCCGCACAGTGGTGTAAAGTAACTAAGTACGTTTACTCAAGTACTGTACTTAAGTACAATTTTGAGGTATTTGTACTTTACTTGAGTATTTCCAATTTCCAATACTTTTACTTCTACTCCACTACATCTCAGAGGCAAAAATGTTACCTTTACTCCACTACACTTATTTGAAAACTTAAGTTACTAGTTACTTTTCAGATATAAACTATGATATTATGAAACATACATTAACCACTTCTTCAGCCCTATTTTATACCTATAGCCTGCTTGCGACACGTTGTGAGCTTGTAGATCGGCTATTTTCAAACATTTAGTAGGCTACTTTTACTTTTGGTACTTTAAGTACATTTTGATACCAATACTTTTGTACTTTTACTCAAGTACATTTTTAATTCCGGACATTTACTTGTAACAGAGTACTTCTACATTGCAGTATTGATACTTTTACTTAAGTAAAACATTTGAGTACTTTTTCCACCACTGACACCGCATCTGTTCTTTAGACGAGGCGGAGTTGAACTTCAAAGTCAAACTTGCATCAGCGTTGCCAGATGTTGTGAGAGAAATAAGCAACCAGGTCTAGGAAAACAAGCCCAAAAGAAGCAACTGGCACTTAGGCCATTATAAGCACTTTAATTAAACCGTTGTGAGCTTGTAGATTTGCTATTAAAAAAAATGTATCTTGTAATAAAATGTGGAATATTTGGAAGATTGTTTAAACATTCTAACAACACAAATCTGGTAAGGGGCTCCAGCTGGCACAACACATTTTCAGATGGGGCTTATAGGGATAAATTAGTCTACATATTAACTTGGGGGTCCATGAAATAAAAATATTTGAGAACCACCGGTTAAAATAATTGAACAATTGTGAGGCAAGCCCAAATAATCAACTACACTTTAGAAACAAGCCCAAAAAAACGCACCCCACAACTACCAATATTTACAAGCAACTTTACAGAAAAATAGGCCCAAATTCGCTTATAATAAGTGGACATGGCAACGCTGTTTAGCATGGTTCAGCACGGTGGCGTTGAAGTTGGATGCTGTTGGATGCAGCCTTCCAGAGTAAACATATCACACCTGGTCATACGCACTGGTCATACGCACGTCTCAGGGAAATACGAACACCTTTGAGAATTGCACGTCAGTTTACCAAAAATACGACCTCCTTTACGAACTTTATTTACCCCATATTTACGACCCTCTTCATGAATCGGGGCCATTGAGAATACAAGGGTTTATATATAAATTATTTCCTCAAACATCATTGGTCAACTCAGCCAGTCACACAGGATGCTTTGTATTCATCTGGGGTCAACATGTGGTACCAATTACAGGCCGACCTTTACCGAACCTAGATCATAAACATTCTATGAAATAACTGGAAAATGAATATCCTAAACTAGACATGGTAGATCTTAGACATATATATCAAGTTTGCATACTAACAGTGTGTGTGTGTGTGAGAGAGAGAGAGAGAGAGAGAGAGAGAGAGAGAGAGAGAGAGAGAGAGAGAGAGAGAGAGAGAGAGAGAGAGAGAGAGAGAAAGGGGGGGGGGCATGCAACGGCTAATCTGTGCCTGGCAGTTACTGCTGCCGTCCTAAATTTAGATCATTATCAGTTGGTAATACAACACAGCTTGCATGTTATTTGAAAACATTTCATTGATGTATTTTCTCTCTCCTCATTCTCTATCCCAGATGTCTTTCCTGCCCAACTCCAACATATCTACAGCAGAAATAGACATCTCAAACATCACCAGATAATTCATACAGGGTTGAAGCCTTACCACTGTGACCAGTGTGGAACAAGATTCAGCAAGAGCAGTGGTCTGAAACAACACCAGAGAATTCATACAGGACAGAAGCCCTACCACTGTGACCAGTGTGGAACAAGGTTCAGCCTGAACAGTAGTCTCAAACAACACCAGAGAATTCATACAGGAGAGAGGCCCTACCACTGTGACCTGTGTGGGAAACGGTTCAGCACGAGCAGTGATCTCAAAATACACCAGAGAATTCATACAGGAGAGAAGCCCTACGCCTGTGACCAGTGTGGGAAACGGTTCAGCCAGAGCAGTAGTCTGAAACGTCACCAGAAAATTCATACAGGAGAGAAGCCCTACCACTGTGACCAGTGTGGAGCAAGTTTCACCCGTAACAGTACTCTTGTATGTCACCAGAGAATTCATACAGGACATACGCCCTACCACTGTGACCAGTGTGGAGCAAGGTTCAGCCAGAGCAGTAATCTCAAACAACACCAGAGAATTCATACAGGACAGACGCCCTACCACTGTGACCAGTGTGGGACCAGCTTCAGCACGAACAGTTATCTGAAAAACCACCAGAGAATTCATACAGGAGAGAAGCCCTACACCTGTGACCAGTGTGGGAAACGGTTTAGCACGAGCAGTGAGCTCAAAATACACCAGAGAATTCATACAGGACAGAAGCCCTACCACTGTGACCAGTGTGGGAAACGGTTCAGCCGGAGCGGTCATCTCAAATGTCACCAGAGAATTCATACAGGAGAGAAGCCCTACCACTGTGACCAGTGTGGGACCAGCTTCAGCACGAACAGTCATCTGAAACAACACCAGAGAATTCATACAGGACAGAAGCCCTACCACTGTGACCAGTGTGGGACCAGCTTCAGCACGAACAGTTATCTGAAAAACCACCAGAGAATTCATACAGGACAGAAGCCCTACCACTGTGACCAGTGTGGGAAACGGTTCTGCATGAGCAGTGATCTCAAAATACACCAGAGAATTCACACAGGAGAGAAGCCCTACCACTGTGACCAGTGTGGGAAACGGTTCTGCACGAGCAGTAATATCAAACAACACCAGAGAATGCATACAGGAGAGAAGCCCTACCACTGTGACCAGTGTGGTAAACGGTTCAGCCAGAACAGGTCTCTCAAACGTCATGAGAGAACTCATAGAGGAGAGAAGACCTGACCTACCACTGACAGCTGGAAATTTTGAGTAAAAAGCTTCTCTGTAAAGTCTCACCTCAAACAACATCACATTGAAAGATACTTTGGGCAATGTAGCGGTGCACACTTACCGATAGAACGCGCAGGCACGCACGCACGCACGCTTACACCCCTGCAATTATTTGAAACTTTATATAATAGTTGCTTTAGATATTTTAATTCTTATTGCAAAACATATATTAACCACTTCAGCCCTATATGTACTTAGGCTATTTGAAAACAGCCGTATTACAGTTTATCTTTTATTGGCTTCAAAAGTTAGTGGGAGGGGCCCAATGTGAGTCACAAGTTGAGGGTCTGCTACTCAATGCAGACTCAAAGGCCATTTTATTATTGATCAATTTAATAGTTTTCTACCCAATGAATGACAGGTGATGTGATGTCTCACCTAACTGATTATATGTACACACGTCTATGTTCATCTGTTGCATATTATATATACACATGTTTGTATCCATACATATATATATATACATATATACATATATATATATATATATATATATATATATATATATATATATATATATATATATATATATATATATATATATATTTATATATATATATATATATATATATATATATGATGCGGAATGGCATATTGCAGCCTGATGTAGTTGAAGTTACATATGAAGGTAAAAATGATCTGTTGACAAATGGCAGCGACCTTAAAGGACGACATCACCGATTTTCAACCTATCTTCATATAATTGGTCCTCACTAATTTGAAAATCGGCTCACTAGGTTGAAAATCGGTTCAAAAATACTCATGATAAAATCGTACCATTTTTTTCTACTCGGTCTGTGTCTCAGAGGAGGGCTGTGGACAGTTCAGAGTCCCGTCTACCAGTGACACCATCGATGGGGAATCCAAGCTAATAGAAACTGCAGGCTTTCTATTCCTAGAAAGTTGCAATGCAATAAAAGAAGCCATTGTTCTCGTGTTAATAAAAATCTAAATACAAAATGTGAAATCTTGTTGGGAAAGAAAATCATGCCTAATGATGATGTCACTGGTAGACGGTAGAGTATAGATCAGTGGTTCTCAAACTTTTTCATGTTTAGGACTCCCAAATTAATATGTATTTGGCCACAAACCCCCATCTGAAAATGATTAGTGCCAACTGAACCCCGCCATAAAAGATTTGTTTTTTGTTTAACATTTGTTTCCAGATTAAACAAAAATACAAATACAATAGCTGATCAACAAGCTCACAGCGCTTCGCAGTGTGACTCGCTGTGAGCTTGTAGATCAGCTATTTTCCATATGTGATTAACGATAGCATAATGTAGCTGTATTTTCCATCATCACTCCAACTCGTTAAAGGGACTACACCATGAATTTAAAAAAAAATAATAATATTTAATATCATATTGTTTATGTCCCTCAAACGTTTTTCAAAAGGTTTGAGCCTAAATCAAGCCTCAGATATACTCATTCCAACTAACTTATCTCTGGCTTATAAAGCACTTTCACCTGCAATACCACATTGTCCTGTTTGGCACGGGGCGCTATTGAGACAGTTTGTATGCATGTTATCTCCTGTAGTGGGGGCCCTTAGGGAGATTTTAGGGTATGTTCGTTCACTTTTGTCTAAAAGCGCCAAATTTGGCACAGGTGTTGCTCAGGGCATACTTAAATGATTTGGCTAGGGCGCCCGCGCCGGTGACCTTTGGGGTCGCCACAGCGGCCGATCCAATATGGCCGCCACTTGTAATAGCTTTTGTCTCTAACATTTGAAACAGATGAGCTACAAATGTAAACTTGGTGTCTATTTCATGTGTTTTGACAATTTGAAATGTGTTGGAATGCTCTTTTTTATTTTTGGGTGTGTCTAGACCCCTAATTTGCATAATTCCAAGTGGCGCTTTGCTATTCTGAAGACATTGGACGTAACTTGGCCATTGTTATGAGTAAAACCTGGTGCAATAGGTCTAATTCAGCTAATTCTGACATGCATGATTCCTTTCTGAAGTTTATATGAAATGTCAGGGGTGGGGAGGGGGGGGGGGGGCTGTGGTTGTGACATTTTGAAGACATTGGTTTCGCTTAACCCTGCAAGGCCCAGTGTGATCGCACGATCACATGTATGTTTTATAAAGAAAGGAAGAGAGGAAATGCCAGTGACTTCTGAGGACCCATTGCATTGCGGATTTCATGGACAGGAATGTCTCTGTAGCTTTTTCCACAGCCAAAGCCAATCCAAAGATCTGTGATCTTTAATGCATCAAAAAAGTGGATTGCAAGAATGACAACATCACTGTCAACCGTACGGACAAAAGCCTTTTTTATGGCCATTGGCCCCAGCATGGGCCAAGTGCAGAACCATTCTCGTGTCTGCTTCAGGATGGTTACAAGGCTTAAGTGTAGACAAATTGAATCCAGCATGAAATCCGCAATGCAATGGGTCCTCAGAAGTCACTGGCATTGCCTCTCTTCCATGCGCTGACAGGATGTGATACTACATCAGCCTTCCTTGGCCATGGGAAAAAGAGTGCATGGGCAGCTTGGGAGGCAACACCAGATCTCACAGACACCTTGGTTGCCCTCACCTTGGAGGCTGAGAAGATCAACTCTGATCCTGTTCATACAGTATGCAACGTCTGGAGCGTATGGTTGTCATCATGTACAGTAAGAGCTGTGGCTGCAGTAGTGTAGATGAGGCCAGACAGCGGCTTTTCTCAAATGGTACAAAGTCCCTTGAGAACCTTCCTTCCACCCAAGCTGCACTGACTCAGCATGTAAAAAGGGCACTGCTGCAGGCCAGTTTTTATTGGAGTCAGGCAACCTCCGTCAAACTGAATATTCCCAATTTTGGAATGTGGGGATGGAACAGCTCGACAACAAAGGCTTGGGAACCATACTGGACCCATCTGCCAGATGCCAGTACAGCCTGTGCCATCCTTCTCCGCTGCGGGTGCAAGAAGTCTTGTAGCGGGCGCTGCAAGTGCTTTAAATCTGGGGTCTGTTGCACCTCATTGTGTGGATGTGTGGGGGGATGCACCAACAATGAGGGTCCAGCACACTAACCTGGATGCGCACACTTGGTGCAGCTTTTGTCTAGTTATTGGGGAACAAAAACAACAACAACCCCAACCCCCCCCCCCCTCCCCCAAAAAAAAGAAAAAAAGAAAAAAAGGGAGAGAAGAAGACAGCCTCCACGTGGCCTCCCCCGCAAGTAGCCAAAGAGCCCTTTAAGCGAAACCAATGTCTTCAAAATGTCACAACCACAGCCCCCCCCCCCCTCCCCACCCCTGACATTTCATATAAACATCAGAAAGGAATCATGCATGTCAGAATTAGTTGAATTACACCTATTGCACCAGGTTTTACTCATAACAATGGCCAAGTTACGTCCAATGTCTTCAGAATAGCAAAACACCACTTGGAATTATGCAAATTAGGGGTCTAGACACACCCAAAAATAAAAAAGAGCATTCCAACACATTTCTAATTGTCAAAACACATGAAATAGACACCAAGTTTACATTTGTAGCTCATCTGTTTCAAATGTTAGAGACAAAAGCTATTACAAGTGGCGGCCATATTGGATCGGCCGCTGTGGCGACCCCAAAGGTCACCGGCGCGGGCGCCCTAGCCAAATCATTTAAGTATGATCTGAGCTACACCTGTGCCAAATTTGGCGCTTTTAGACAAAAGTGAACGAAAATATCCCTAAGGGCCCCCACTAGTGGGGGCCCTTAGGGAGATTTTAGGGTATGTTCGTTCACTTTTGTCTAAAAGCGCCAAATTTGGCACAGGTGTTGCTCAGGGCATACTTAAATGATTTGGCTAGGGCGCCCGCGCCGGTGACCTTTGGGGTCGCCACAGCGGCCGATCCAATATGGCCGCCACTTGTAATAGCTTTTGTCTCTAACATTTGAAACAGATGAGCTACAAATGTAAACTTGGTGTCTATTTCATGTGTTTTGACAATTTGAAATGTGTTGGAATGCTCTTTTTTATTTTTGGGTGTGTCTAGACCCCTAATTTGCATAATTCCAAGTGGCGCTTTGCTATTCTGAAGACATTGGACGTAACTTGGCCATTGTTATGAGTAAAACCTGGTGCAATAGGTCTAATTCAGCTAATTCTGACATGCATGATTCCTTTCTGAAGTTTATATGAAATGTCAGGGGTGGGGAGGGGGGGGGGGGGCTGTGGTTGTGACATTTTGAAGACATTGGTTTCGCTTAACCCTGCAAGGCCCAGTGTGATCGCACGATCACATGTATGTTTTATAAAGAAAGGAAGAGAGGAAATGCCAGTGACTTCTGAGGACCCATTGCATTGCGGATTTCATGGACAGGAATGTCTCTGTAGCTTTTTCCACAGCCAAAGCCAATCCAAAGATCTGTGATCTTTAATGCATCAAAAAAGTGGATTGCAAGAATGACAACATCACTGTCAACCGTACGGACAAAAGCCTTTTTTATGGCCATTGGCCCCAGCATGGGCCAAGTGCAGAACCATTCTCGTGTCTGCTTCAGGATGGTTACAAGGCTTAAGTGTAGACAAATTGAATCCAGCATGAAATCCGCAATGCAATGGGTCCTCAGAAGTCACTGGCATTGCCTCTCTTCCATGCGCTGACAGGATGTGATACTACATCAGCCTTCCTTGGCCATGGGAAAAAGAGTGCATGGGCAGCTTGGGAGGCAACACCAGATCTCACAGACACCTTGGTTGCCCTCACCTTGGAGGCTGAGAAGATCAACTCTGATCCTGTTCATACAGTATGCAACGTCTGGAGCGTATGGTTGTCATCATGTACAGTAAGAGCTGTGGCTGCAGTAGTGTAGATGAGGCCAGACAGCGGCTTTTCTCAAATGGTACAAAGTCCCTTGAGAACCTTCCTTCCACCCAAGCTGCACTGACTCAGCATGTAAAAAGGGCACTGCTGCAGGCCAGTTTTTATTGGAGTCAGGCAACCTCCGTCAAACTGAATATTCCCAATTTTGGAATGTGGGGATGGAACAGCTCGACAACAAAGGCTTGGGAACCATACTGGACCCATCTGCCAGATGCCAGTACAGCCTGTGCCATCCTTCTCCGCTGCGGGTGCAAGAAGTCTTGTAGCGGGCGCTGCAAGTGCTTTAAATCTGGGGTCTGTTGCACCTCATTGTGTGGATGTGTGGGGGGATGCACCAACAATGAGGGTCCAGCACACTAACCTGGATGCGCACACTTGGTGCAGCTTTTGTCTAGTTATTGGGGAACAAAAACAACAACAACCCCAACCCCCCCCCCCCCTCCCCCAAAAAAAAGAAAAAAAGAAAAAAAGGGAGAGAAGAAGACAGCCTCCACGTGGCCTCCCCCGCAAGTAGCCAAAGAGCCCTTTAAGCGAAACCAATGTCTTCAAAATGTCACAACCACAGCCCCCCCCCCCCTCCCCACCCCTGACATTTCATATAAACATCAGAAAGGAATCATGCATGTCAGAATTAGTTGAATTACACCTATTGCACCAGGTTTTACTCATAACAATGGCCAAGTTACGTCCAATGTCTTCAGAATAGCAAAACACCACTTGGAATTATGCAAATTAGGGGTCTAGACACACCCAAAAATAAAAAAGAGCATTCCAACACATTTCTAATTGTCAAAACACATGAAATAGACACCAAGTTTACATTTGTAGCTCATCTGTTTCAAATGTTAGAGACAAAAGCTATTACAAGTGGCGGCCATATTGGATCGGCCGCTGTGGCGACCCCAAAGGTCACCGGCGCGGGCGCCCTAGCCAAATCATTTAAGTATGATCTGAGCTACACCTGTGCCAAATTTGGCGCTTTTAGACAAAAGTGAACGAAAATATCCCTAAGGGCCCCCACTACTGGTTCTGAGTGGAAAAATAAGAAAAAAATAGGGGGAAAAAAGTGTTTTTTTATGTTTTTTTTTGTTTTTTGGTTGGAACTGAAAAACGGGAGGAATTGTTCCCTGACGTGACGTCACGGACCAAATCCGTTTGGCCTGTTTTGAGACCAATTTACAGAAAACCTCAGATTTGCTGTGAAAGCCTGTGTGTTCAAACTGGGGTATTTTTGAGGATAGAAGAGAGGGGAGACCAGTAGGGGAGACCAAAAACACACAAAAAAAAAGAAAACGTTAAAACTCATGGCGTAACCCTTTAATATTTTGAGGGCAATTATTTAATGAATCAAAACGTTTTGCACCACCCTGGCCTCCCGCTAAATAAGCTAACCTTTTTCCTGCAGGAAACCATGGATAGGCATAGTTTTTTTTTGTGAGTTTAGGTTTAGGCATAGACAGACAGACAGACAGACAGACAGACAGACAGACAGACAGATAGACAGATAGATAGATAGATAGATAGATAGATAGATGTAATACAGGTCATATCCATTTCAATGGTGCTATAAAAAAAAAATGGTTTTGAAAGGGGTGAGGTCATCTTTTTTTTTTAGATTTATCCCAAGATCGTGCATGGGTTCAAATCCCTTTTTCTTACTTCCTTTCTTCTCTTTTCTTTTTCAATGGCAAGTCCCAATAAATGTTATGTTTTGTACTTGTACTTATATATAATGTAGGTAGTTCATTATTAAATGTTTGTACTTATATGTAGTATATAATGTAGGTTGTTCATTATTACATGTTTGTACTTATATGTAGTATGTAATGTAGGTACTTCCTTATTAAATGTTTGTACTTATGTGTAGTATGTAATGCAGGTACTTCATTACCCTACTGGCAGTGTGCACAAGAAGTGTGGCGCTGGTCGGTCCAGCGGTTTGTGAGATCAGTTCTGGACAAACAGACACACAGACAGAGCCACGCCGTAAACATAAATGGTTAAACAGTGACACCTGCTGGATATGATGTTTACTGCAGTCATTCTCATAACGTTTTCATTTCAAGGTGTGGTATATAGAGGATATGCGTGTGACATCATCATCAAACCCGTAAGTTATGCAGGAATGCCTACTGAGTGTCAAAAAAATACTTTCTGGCCTTGACAGCCCATGCATCCAAACAGAAAAGTCATATCTGATTGCATTAAACAACATTAAACAATGTTAAACTCATTTTGCATGTTTCTTTGCCACTCGATGTGCCATTCACTTTAAGCATGCGCATATCCTCTATAGTCTATAGGCCCTTATTGGCTTATAGTTATGAAACAGTATTCAAGTAAAACATCAGATAGAAATGTAATCTTGCTAAGTAAGAATTATGAGTGTTGTGAACCAGGTGTTTGCATAGGTAATAAGGGACTCAGCTAGGTGTGAGTGGCATTTACATTGCCTTTTGTTAAACCGGGCGACGTCAGGTCTGGCACACCAAGGCTTTGACAAACAGCTGCTAATCAGATAGCTAGGCACTGATCAAAGAAGTTGATCAACAGGTGGGGGCTCTCATTGACCCCCACCCCACATGAACCGTTTGCTATTGTGTTATAAAAGCTGGCCTAAAATGTAGCTCAGAACTAGTACAGCTGGCTTCTGCCCCTTGCTCCTTCTGCTGTTGCTATGATGCTGCTGTTGATGCTGAATAAATGAATGCTTTGGAACCTGGGAACCTGACGTCTTCTCTCCTCTACTTTGATATCTCAAACCAGCCTGCTAACCCGCATCTTGGCACCTAAATTACACGTCAAAGGACACCAGCTTGATATTGATCAGTGGTGGAAAGTAACTAAGTACCTAATGTACTTGTTTAGTTTTTCCCCCCTCTTTTTGAATTTAGAGTAGCCAATAATGTTTCACCCCTTTTTTCTCCCCAATTTAGTCATTATGCCAATTAATTCCTCCCCCCCGCCCCCACACATGTCTGTGTTGTCACTGCTGTTGTATCCTAGTGACTCACCTGTCAGTGAGGAGCCCCCACCAGGACGATGTGGAGCCTTCGTCCTTCTCCTCCCGCCAAACACTCCCCGCTGACAGGTGCCGTCCCCCCCAGCCCGTAGGAGTACGCGC
Organism: Gymnoscopelus microlampas; assembly: GCF_963454915.1. Lineage (NCBI taxonomy): Eukaryota > Metazoa > Chordata > Actinopteri > Myctophiformes > Myctophidae > Gymnoscopelus > Gymnoscopelus microlampas. The sequence goes on from NC_139941.1 coordinate 55,920,554, forward strand.
AATGACCGATATCACCCTCCTCCTCCTCCTCGAAATGGAAACGAAATGGGAAATTCTGCATAATGAGTACTTTCTGCTTTTGGTGCTTTAAAAACATTTTGATACCAATACCTTTGTACTGTTTTACTCAAGTCCTTTTTAATTCCGGACTTTTACTTGTAACAGAGTATTTCTACATTGCAGTATTGATACTTTTACCTATGTAAAACATTTGAGTACTTTTTCCACCACTGATGACAACTCGTGTATAGTTTTAGAGATACAGGGGGAGGTTCAACTTACCCCACAGGCTCATCTTACGTTCTATTTGTTTCCATTTGTACGCTCTCACACGACCCATAAGTGCCCGTTTGGTTCCCAGCTATCAATCATTTAGCCGTGGACCCCATGGAACACCCTCAAGGACCCCTGGGGGTCCTCGGACCCCACCTTAAGAGCCTATCATTTACAGGATATTTTCTGTAACGTTTGATCTCTAAAAGATGGACAGAGTCCTCTTTCAGCAATGCTAACGTGTTTATTGACAAATACGTTGACGATACAAAATGTCGGTCTCTTTATTTCTATCTACAGTAGGTTTCTGACTGTAATATGATTTTTTTTAGAGAGAATGTGCACACAAGTGATATAGATTGTTATGAATTATTGTAGATAAAAAGTGTTCAAGACAGACAGACAGACAGACAGACATTTCAAACACAAGCCATTATTAATGACAAACTCAAACTTTTTTTCCAAGTTTGATTTAATTTAAAACTTCGAAACATCCATGAAATAAAAATTGCACATATAAGTGCTTCGCTTCCCACAACCAGTAGACAAGCAGTTCTGGTTGACTTAAAAACAATACAAATCAATAAATACTCAAGCAATAGTATTATTATTGTTGTCGTTATTATCATCATTTGTATTTTGTTTTACTATAAAAATTAATGAAAAAGATATGAATTTCCTAATAGCTTCATGGGGCATCAAAAAAAATGTTATTCACATTTCACACACATGAGTATATGAGGCTAAACAGCTAGCTAACATTCATATAGCATTTACGGGGGGGGGGGCGGGGGGGGCTAAAAGGGGTGGGGCTACATGAGTACTAGAGGGGCGGGGCTTCCATAGGGAGTAGAGTTATAATAAAGGGGCGGAGTCCCCTGGGCTCAGGTTACATTTGATTGGCCCAGGGAGACACCAGTCAGCAGCACCAGTCATCTATTATACAGCAGGTGATATACAGTATGTCAGGTGGAAACCTTGTATGTCCAAAAGTAAAACTATTGGCTCAGAAATGCAACAAAAACAAATAAATCTCCATGAATTCAAGGCTTCATGAGTTGTCATTCATAGAAAATTAAGGATTTTTTTGGGGTGAACTACTCCTTTAAGCTCTTGTTAATACTTGTCATTCGTTCAATATTTATAAAAACCTGCAAAGACTTAAGCGGCACTATGTAACTTTATTTAATGAATTAAAATGTCTGTATGGTAGAGTTTGTAAATGCAATATAACTTATACAATCGGGGTGGTTGTATTTGGTCTCCCTGCTCTTCTATTGAGACATTTAAGATCCTGTGTCTAGGTGAGACATGACCTTTTTTTGACACAATCCTGTTTCTGGTTTGACACAATTTATCCCCTGAGCGAGCAGGCAGACTCTATTAGCTCCCATGGTGTAAAAAAAAAAAAAAGTCAGTCAAATCTGGGATAGAAGAGGAAAGTTACATAGTCCATCTTTAACAACTTTAACTTTTTTTTCGGTCTTCCAAAAATTGCTGATCCACAAGCTCACAAAGCGTCGCATTGCAACGCTTTGTGAACTTGTAGATGTGCTATTTTTTGTGTTTGTTTGTTTTTTGTGACACTGTAGCATGAGGACGCAGGACATTAATCTACTAAGAAAAAAAAAAAACGTACAAAATGTAAACATGGAGATACAAGGTTTCTGCCCGACATCGACGATATTGTTTTGTATTTACAGTCACGTGATCAGACATCAGAGAGCTGCCGTCAACATTGGTCAACATCATTGTATCCCAAGCAGTGGGTCGGGACCCCTTCGTGGGCCGCGGAACCATTTTTATGGATCGTAAGCGAATATTTGTATTCTTTTTTTCCTACATTTTTATTTTTTCAAAAAATCCCCCCCCCTCTCAAAAAAAAAACCTCCCACATTTTTCACAAAAGAAATACAAATTCAAACATTTTTTTCAAAAGTATTTCCTAAAGAAAATCAAAGAAAATCTACAAAAGAAATTCTCTTTTGGCTCTGGAGCTCAGACATTTAGGAACCCACTGGTTTTCCACCGACAGCGATAACGTCCTCCTTCACGTTTTAAAGGTCAACATTTACATTTCACAATAATAATAATAAAAATAAAAATCCTACTGAAATGATAAAATATCTACTTCCGTAAATAACCAGCAGTTCTTCTGTCGAGAGAAAAGATTTTTCACTCTGAAGTTGGCGGCACTCAGAGACACAGAGACGCTGAATTCACACCAGCAGGTGGTGCTATTTTCACCACCGCGTTCGTTCCGTGAGAGCGCACAAGGTTCAGTTCATTGTCTATATTATGGCCGCGATTCCCAACCTGTGGGTCTGGGCCCACTGGAGCATCACTATATCGCAAGTGGGTCCCCAAATAATTGTCCCAAAAAAAAACGGAAGAAGCGCGCTGTGTTCGAATCGGAGGCGTGGACTGGGCGTGTACACACTGGGCATCACTCGAGATGGACGGAAACGGACGTCTGCTTATTTGATAACAAAGGTTTTAAGAGTAGCCTGCCCCAGCTCGTCTGATATCTGGCATAGAGGGGCGGATTCAAAATCTCCGGCGAAAACATCCGTGCATGGGCTCCCATTGGTTCACTGATCTGTGTGCCCGCCCTGCTCCGTGCCCTTCCTCCTCCCCCAGTGTGCAGCATTGAGAGCCCTGACGTCACAACATTTGGAGCGACGCCCACTGCACTCTGGTTGGTTGGGGAAATGAAAGGTTGACTCCCACTTCCTATGCCAGAAAAATCAACAGCTCGGTCCAGGCTTTCTTTTTGAGCAAAACGCGATGGAAAATAAAAGCCTGGAGATCGAGGATATAGATTGATCAACTGCACTGGCCCATTGTTTTAAACATTTTTATCTATATAATAGTTTTACAAACAAGCTGCCAGGAAAAGGAGGCATGGGGAGGAGAGGTGTGTACTTCTCCTCCCTGCCTGTGAGTGGTGCTGTTGGCTAACAGCTGCTGGCTTTGATCCGCCCGGAGCAGCACACGGCTTGCTTACTTTACGAGGGTGTCACTCAGGCCTCGGCCACACCAATTTTGCGATATAGTGGAGTGATAGAAATTTGTTTTGTGACGCTCGCGAAAGATCTTTTTGCGTGAACGGGAACGATCCCGGTCACTTCCTCGCTTCCAAGCATTATCGTTACTCGAGTAACAAAAAAATCACGACTTTTCATCAATTAAGAACTGAGAGATCTTTTTTTTTGTGAACGAGAACGAACACGACTCCGTTCACAGAAAACCAACAATAGTTCCCAACCACTGGTAGAAGATATCGCAGGCGCTGCTGGTGTGAATGGAGCGTCCCGTTAACTTATAATAAGCCCTCTAGTTTGAGGTCCGATTCGGCACTAATGACATCAACTGTCTCTGTTGTTTATGGTCAGACCAACATTTTCAATAACAGCAAAAACCTGATCAGATCTGTCCGATCTTATTCGTGTGTGTGTATAGGATTTTAAGTGACGACAGTCGTAGCTAACCTTGCCTTTATTTGCAGAACCAGACTGGACAGGGCACACATAAATAAATAAATAAATAAATAGATACATAAATAAATACATAAATAAGAACGTAATAAATCTCAGTGGGTGGGTTGTTTCCTTCTTTTAATTAGGTCCACATGTATTAAGGTCAGCTATGGCGGTTCTGAACATGAATGAACGGACGGACGGACGGACGGACGTTACAGTCTCAACTCCAGAGGTGTGTGAGGCGAGCGGTGGTCCATTGGAGGACAGTGTCTCTGTGTCTTATTGTTATTGCCAGGTACGTTTACACATGGTGAGACAGTTGTCTAATTGTGAGGACAGACAATATTAGTTTTTTTTATTGTATCCGTTGGACAGACAGACAGACAGACAGTTAAGCCCCTTGCACACAGATAAAAAAAGAAAAAAGGACAACACACATTAGAAAGCAACACACACACACACACACACACACACACACACACACACACACACACACACACACACACACACACACACACACACACACACACACACACACACACACACACACACACACACACACACACACAGAGCAACAAGTGGCTGTGGCCGCAAGTCATGTTTTTTTTTCCAACCCAACCCTGTTCAAAAAGCTATCGACCAATTACAAACTGCGTCCAACTCAGTGTTCAAAGACCTTTAGTGTTGTCTCTGTTGTAGGACTGACAGGGTCTCTGTGGGACAGACAGGGTCTCTGTGGGACAGAGAGGAGGGGTTGCTAGGCAATGGGTTTGTTTATCTGTGGACAATGGTTACCATGGTTACCATGGTTGCCATGGATGCGGGGAAGCTGAGTTATTCGCACAAGCGCGTAAAGGAAACATTGATGCTACGGCAACGGAACAGCTCCTTGTCACATCCTTCCCTTACCACTAACAGACAGACAGACAGACAGACAGACAGACAGACAGACAGACAGACAGACAGACAGACAGACAGTATTTCAGGGTGTCAGTCATGCTCACAGGCGTATATCAAAGACCCAGGCCATCCAAACCATAGATATAGAAACCTAGATACCTCATTGGCCTCTGCAGTTCATTGGAGCAATGCGTCATCGTGGACGCCACATTTTGTGGGGGAAGCCACGCCTCCAAATGCATTTTGCATAACTCATAACTGGCTTGAATTCTCAACCACTTTTCATGCAGTTTGGTTTATTACAAATGTCAGACATGTAGTTATGTTATGTTATGATGATATAGGATACTTGGTTAAATACAAATAAAAACAATTTGGGGTTTCATACCAACACACCTTATCTTACATACACAGAGAGTAACAGTAACGGCAATAACTAGTTGCCCTACGCAACGTGGAGGCGGGATTGACCTGCAGCCCAGGACCAATGAGGCGTCTAGGTGTTTATGATTGACATGCAGCCCGAGGCCAATGAGATGATGCAAACCACAGCTGACGCCCACAGAGACACTAAGCTGCTAAACAGTTACTCCATAGTAATGAACCACCACACCAGGACAAAGACATGAAAATAAGCTTCGGAAACGCTAGTGACCCGTCTGTCCCCACAGAGACTGTCTGTCCTCACAAAGACTGTCTGTCCTCACACAGTCTGTCTGTCCCCGCTGTCTGTCCCCACAGAGACTGTCTGTCCCCGCTGTCTGTCCCCACAGAGACGGTCTGTCCCCACTGAGACGGTCTGTCCTTAAAGAGACTGTCTGTCTGTACGGATATTGTCTGTCCCCACTGTCTGTCCACACTATCTGTCCCCAAAGAGTCTGTCCTCACACAGACTGTTTGTCTCCAAAGAGACTGTCTGTCCTCACACAGTCTGTCTGTCCTCACAAAGACTGTCCCCTCTTTAGCCCAGCGTGTTGAACAGGTCGTCCACAAACGTGATTCATGTCTCTAATGTTAAGAAGACAAAGTGTTGATGTTTTTTGTTTGGTTTGTTTTGTGTTTGTGGAGAGTTAGTGCGTTAGTGTTACCAAATCCAGACTTCCTGTTTCCTGTACGCATCACTTCCTCTGGCTGCTTCTCGTTGACTAGTCGTCACGTCTCCCACAGCGCCTCCTAGTGGCTGAACTGGTCTACAACTAGACTAGTCGACTAGTCTGCCCAAAGCCTACAACATAGACAGACAGGCAGGCAGGCAGCAAGACAGACAGACAGACAGACAGACAGACAGACAGACAGACAGACAGACAGACAGACAGACAGACAGACAGACAGACAGGTGGACAAATAGACACAGATTGACAGACAGACATAAGGACAGACAGGCCAAAAGACAGACAGACATACACACATATAGATGCAGATTAGAAATGGCAGGTTCAGACAGAAGGCCTCAGAGATTAGTATCATTAAATTAAAATATGTTTAAATGTATTTATCAAAGGCCAGCTAAAATGGCTCCCTCCCCTTCATTTCAGCACTGTGCTCTACAACGCACTCCTCGTATACAATTGAAACAAATTTGGAAATGTTGAATAATGAGACCTGAATTATTCTATTGTTTCAGGCTCTACAAAACCATAATAGTAATAATAATAATAATAATAATGATACATAAATACATGTAATAATTTGAGCACTTTATTTGGTTTCATTTGTCACTAACTTGTACAAGTGCAAGCCATGAAATGTTGTTGACTTGTTCTGCAAATTGTGCTGCAATCTAACATAATATATTCAAGCAAAAAAATAAAATTATAATATAATAATAAAAATGTACAATTAAGAATATACATTGGGTTTGAGGTCTTGTCTTGGACAAGTACAATAGCGTTACATTTAGCAGCATTTTTACAAAAATGTACAGGTAATTACAGATATACTGTATATCACAATCTAGCTCTGGTCCATAGCATTAGAAGGAGTTCTCCGTAACGCTATGGTACTTTCCATCCTTTCCCCTCACACCCTAGTACAAATAAAAAATACACTTTCACTACTCGCCAAAACAAAGATGGTTTTATGGAGTTGAAAGCCTACTCTACTTGGGAACACTCTGAGCCCCCCACCTCACGTCTAAAATACACTTTTTGGCCAGAAATGAAAACATTTCACCGCAAGGAAGCAATGTTTTTGGTTACTCCACTGCGCCCTCTACAGATCTGGTCAATGGAGTTTTTCTATTGACCAGATTTTTCCTTCCGGTAAAATATGTTATTTTCAGGCCAAAAAGTTTATTTTAGACGTGAGGTCCCCCACCTCACTCTGAGCCCCTCGCTCAGAGTGTTCCCACTAAGGAAAGTAGGCTTTAAACATCTTAAAACCGTCTTTGTATTGGTGAGTAGCAAAAGTGTCTTTTTTTATTTTTACTAAAGACGAGAGGCTGCACAGCCTGTGGTGTGCAAAGGCTCGAAAGTCCCATAGCGATAAGGAGAACTCCTTCTAACGCTATGGACCAGAGCTATCCCAAATTAGCATTTGTTCTTAATTAGCATAGGTAGACGGCCCACCAATCCCCATAAAAGGGCATGCCTGCAGGGCCGTGTGCAAAGCTGCATGCAGAAAATCACAGATGGAAATAAAGTTCAGAGAATGTGAAGTGAAGAAGAATGAAAGCCTATAGAGTAACAAAAGTTCTGATGTCACTCGCTAATCCTGAAGTTTTTCGCAATTGAAAATAAAGTTAGGTCATCTTAGAATCGTCTCACTTAAGAATTGTGGTTCAAAAGTCAGGGAGGTGGCTCTATATCATTTCTATTATATATATATATATATATATATATATATATATATATATATATATATATATATATATATATATATATATATATATATATATATATATATATATATATATATTGTCAGGGAGGAGGCTCTGTATCGTTTATGATAGTCAGTCACTGACATTTGAGTCACTCAGTCACTCATATTTGATACAGTCTGTTTCTGGCAAAAATGTAATTAATTTGGCGGAAGTAACATTAGGTTTTCAGAATGGGGGGAAAACAACTTGACCAAGGTAGGATGCATAAATTACGTCAGACTTCGGTGCTCTATTCTAAAGTCTAAAGAGGGTCCAACTCGGCCGGCTGCAAACATATTTCTCTTTTTAATTAAATAATAAAATGTGGAGCACTTCTGCAGGAAGTGAGCAGAAAATTGTTTCATTTTGTTAATTTATTTATTGAATAAGGCAGCTCATATTAATCAACATCAATTAGACATCAATGCATATGATGTTATTACTGAAACAGAGAAGGGCACACAACTGATTCAGTTAAAAAATAAATAAATAAATAAATACATGAATAAATATAAGGTTCATTGGCCCTCATGTATCAAAGTTGCAGCACAAATTCTCTCTCTCTCTCTCTCTCTCTCTCTCTCTCTCTCTCTCTCTCTCTCTCTCTCTCTCTCTCTCTCTCTCTCTCTCTCTCTCTCTCTCTCTCTCTCTCTCTCTGCATGTGAGCACACAAACGTACGTAAGTGCGCTCTTGAGTGTGCGTATCGATTATGTTCTTATATAACAAATCCTGAGTAAGAAAACTGTTAAGTGGCTCTTTTCTCAGTTTCATATCATCAGACGGGGACTGCCCATAAGTCCGACATCCCATTACTCCGACTACGTGGCTTCCGCGTGCGGTTAGGGTTAGGGTTAGGTATAGGGTTAGTAACCGTCGGAACAATGTGCCGTCGGAACAATGACACGGCACCCGTCTGATGACATGAAACTGTGTATTTTACAGAAAAATGGGATTTCAAATCGGCAAAGTTTCCCTTTATTATACATATTAGCAACGCCATCAGCATTAGACCTGCCAAAAGCATTGCCTCTAACCCTAGAATAAATATGACCAATGCCTTTAACGTCAACCCTTCCAGAAGCAGCAACATAAAAGCGTTCAACACCAATGTTCCTGCCAAAGCTCAACACGAAGCTTAGCAACCTAATGTCCAACTGGACTTCCTGACAATCCGGGCGGCAGAGTGGAGAGAACGGGCAGAATCCCATCAGACCCTCTGACTATAGAGCCCTGCATCGGTACCTGCGAGTCCCAACGCAAATGCTTCGGTCGCGGGACAGACGGTCAATTTGCGGCCCCTGCAAATTCGCGCACCGTCCCGCAACAAACCAGATAGAGCACCTGGTCATGCTTTACTTTAGCAATTAATGAATGTCTACATTAATTCAGAGGAGAACCTAATTTACCCTACTGTGTCACGGAATCTCTCTCTCTCTCTCTCTCTCTCTCTCTCTCTCTCTCTCTCTCTCTCTCTCTCTCTCTCTCTCTCTCTCTCTCTCTCTCTCTCTCTCTCTCTCTCTCTCTCTCTCTCTCTCTCTCTCTCTCTCTCTCTCTCTCTCTCTCTCTCTCTCTCTCTCTCTCTCTCTCTCTCTCTCTCGTACGTTCTCGCGCGTTGTGCGCAGCTCGTCTTAATATACACAAACTCTCCATCTCTCCATTGTGCAACTGCTCACAAATAAACTGTCCCCTCGCTCATTCACACTCGCTCCCTCACACTCTCATTCGGTTTTGTAATGTTTTTAGATGTAAATAGAAATATTGCAGGCTTATACAGGACTGGACTGTACTATTGCTGTACTATGCGGGAGTGGCGGGCAGAAATGGACTGCGTGCAGTCAGAAATTAAATCCCTGCGGGTAAGGGCGGGCTGACTCATGCCACTGTAACCATGCACCTTATGTTAAATGTCATGCACCGTGTGTATATACACGCTTTCTTTCTTTCCTCCTTTCTTAACTCTTTAACTGCCAGAGTTTTTCAGAAAAGTGTCAAAGCCACGGCCGAGCGTTTTTTTTTACTAACCTTTGAAAAATCATAGAATATAATTTTTCACAGCGATCCACCCGGCGATCGCCTCATTACACGTACGGGGGTCTGGGAGGATCGGGGGAAAAAAAGCGTGCCGTCGGGATAATCCAGAACGTGGCTTGTTTTCGCCAAAAACGACAGAAAGCAGAGAAAATTTTACTTTTATAAATCCTGTAACACTGATCGAAACCAGCTTTCATTGTGTTGTGAGCACGTGATTTCTGGGTGTACTCTTCTTGGGCGATCCTGGGATCATTGGCAGTCAAAGAGTTAAAACTGCAAATGTCGGAGCTTGTTACGACTGTTAAATAAAGTGCTTCTGAATCGACCGGTTAATTTTTGGGGGAGTGCCAGAGATTATGAGGTTGTCACACATGAGCTTGTAGATCGGCTATTTAAAAAAGTTTTTTTTATACATTTTGAACTTGTGAAATGCATGGGACATTCTGGACAATGAGTACTTTTACTTTTGGTACTTCAAGTATATGTTGATGCCGATAGCTTTGTACTTTTACTCAAGCACATTTTTAATACGGGACTTCTACTTGTGACAGAGTATATCTACATTGCAGTATTGATACTTTTACTTAAGTAAAAGTGGATTGGAGTAAACCGGTAGATGTCTTTGAGTGTTGTGGGTCGTGTGCCAACTACTGTAAAGCGAGAAAGATGAAAATGAATGAATTAAAATAAAAGCTAAAACAAAGCGTAATCTTAATCTTAAAATATTGGCTTTAAAAGTGAACATAAATCAATATTGATATCAAAGCTAAAGCTGAATGTGGTTTTCTTTTTCGTTTAGCCTATCAAGGTTTATTTATACATTTGTTTTGGTCAGAATGTCATAAGCAGAGAACACTTAGCCCCTGTGCTGGCGGCTGACCGCCACTAGATGGCACATTTCTACAAAGATTTATAAAAAACAAGACAGGGTCTAATGAAGGCGGGGCTTCCCTGTGCAGCCTGTAGCTATATGGACAGCAATGACATCACAACTTCATCATCAGTATGATATGATGTTAGTCTTGCCCAAATATGTTGGGGGACATACATACATACAGTCATACATATGTACGTACGCATGTACTGTCTGAATGTATGCATATGCATGCATGGACATCAATATACATACAGTACATCAGAATACATATATACTAGGGATGCACGACTAATCGATCCCTATCAACGATCCCTATGATGCATGCATGCATACATACATACATACATACATACATACATACATACATACATACATACATACATACATACATACATACATACATACATACATACATACATACATACATACATACATGAATGCATAAAAACACAAACACACACAGGTAACATCATCCTTTGGTATGATTAAAGGAGAATTCCGCCCAACGTTTTTCTTGCCTTTTATATGATGTTATGATATCCTAGGACGAGTGGTAAAAAATCATAACTCCATCCCAGGTCCGCCGCAGCTAAAAACCTGTGCCTATGCGACTTGCTCTGTTTTTTTTTAGATCTGACGTTCATAGTGTCAGCACACTATGCAACGTGATTGTCTTGAATGCGCCCGACCGGGGACATTTTTCTACCCTTCCCCCTTGTCCTAGGGTATTATAACACCATATAAAAGGTGAGAAAAACGTCGGGAGGAATTCTGTGTAAACAACAGGTGTAAACATGCTAACAGAAACACATGTAGAACAGTCTGATCCACTACTGATGACATCAGCACACAACACTGTCTGGTCCACTACTGATGACATCAGCACACAACACTGTCTGGTCCACTACTGATGACATCAGCACACAACACTGTCTGGTCCACTACTGATGACATCAGCACACAACACTGTCTGGTCCACTACTGATGACATCACCACACCACATGGGTTTGGTTTAGGTAAAAGTGGCCAACTCCGGTACTGCTATTCTGGGCTCAACACAACCCAGAATAAAGTTCATGGCTCGACCAATGGGCTGGATGCATGGAGGAGGTAGTAGTCCTCCATGCATCCAGCCCGTAGCAGGACACATTAAAATGCATGCGTAAAATGTACTAGCGCTGGATCAGACCATTGAGCTACAGTGTAGCTACAGTGCTCAAGTATAACTAAAACTAAATGGAATTCTGGCCCTGACCTGGCCTAGAGGTCCGGGCACCTATAGGCTCATAAGCAGCCTGACGGCGCACCGCAGGGTTCGAGTCCTGTTCCTAATGGTCTTTGCTCTTTTTCTTTTATCCCACAACTGTGTAACCCATTTTTCACCCAGTACCAATGCCTAAGCTTGTAATCCTGGGTGCTACTCTCCCTCTGCCAGCCTGGGGAGAGCCCCAAACTGAGCTCATGCTTCCTTCAATGCATGACAGCTAGCAAGCCGCTTCTTGTCCCCTGACAGGGGGGAGTTTCCCCACGTAGCGCGTGGAAGGAACACGTTATTCCAACCTGTTCCTTTCCCCTCCATCAGGCGCCCCGGCTGACCAGGGGGAGGCAGTATAGTGACCAGGATTACTGCATGTTTTTGTGAGGGTACCTACCCTTGGGCACACGAGGAGAACATGACAACTCCACACAGAAAGGCCCTTTAACCAACCCTACCTAGGGTATGGGCACTGATGACGTGGAGGAGAGAACACGCCCCCAGGGCCCACAGCGGCCCCGGCGAGAATCGAACCCAGGACCTTCTAGCTGTGAGGCGACAGCGCTACCGACTGCGCCGCCGTGCCCCCTCTCTCCCCCTGTTTCCTTTCCATCTCTACTTAGAAAAAACAAAATAAAAACTGAATGGAATTCTATTCAAAAGACTATGAAAAAAAATTCAAGAATAATTGCTGTCAAAATTAACACTACAAGACACAAAGTGTGACATCATCAGTAAGCTGCTGCACACAGGCATGTGATGATTGATGACTGACACACAGTATGAAAACACACACACACACACACACACACACACACACACACACACACACACACACACACACACACACACACACACACACACGCGCTCTACAAAGTAGCACCCACAGGCAGCCACAGGTCAACAGGGAGGTCACGTGGGCGTCTTATAAAGGTCAAAGTTCATCAGGATATGTAATCATATAAGTATATGTGGATCAGATACAGGTCATTGTGTAGGCGCTATGATGCTGTATGTCATTAATGCTCCCATATGTTCAGAATGTAGATGATTGATCTAGTTTGCATGGGGAGTCTATGGAGGTTAAATAGACCAGTAGGTTATATATATATAAGACATCATATGTAGTTCATATGTAGGTCATAAGTCACATGTAGTTCACATGAAGTTCACATGAAGTTTATAATGTAGTTCACATGTAGTTAATATGTAGTTCATATGTAGTTCACATGTAGTTAATATGTAGTTCACATGTAGTTAATATGTAGTTCATATGTAGGTCATATGTAGTTCATATGTAGGTCATATGTAGTTCATATGTAGGTCATATGTAGTTCATATGTAGGTCATATGTAGTTCATATGTAGTTCACATGTAGTTAATATGTAGTTCATATGTAGGTCATATGTAGGTCATATGTAGGTCATATGTAGTTCATATGTAGGTCATATGTAGGTCATAGCACCTTTAGCATTGCTGTCCAGGAAGACTTTGATGTATGACGTGGGAACGTAACCCTCCTCCTCTGGGTTCCTGCGTACTCTGGTCCAGCCGTCCCCTTTGTCTTCTTCCACCACAGAAAGTAGTTCCCCCTCCACCATGGAGATGGTGCCTTCGTTCTGGCCTGGAACCACACAAATAATTACCATTACAATTTAGGCAAATTTAGCAGACGCTCTTTATCCAGAGCGACTTACAGTCAGCAAGGTTTAACACATACATCGAGTGCATAGAGACAGTGTAGTGTCTCAGTAAACTAGGATCACAGGTAAACCAAGAACCTAGCATCACTCTAAACCAGTGATTTTCAACCCTTTTCATATCAAGGTCCATTATTTATTCGGCATTGGAGTCACAGAACCACCGTTTGATGAGATTTAGACTCTCAGACCCAGGACTTAGAATATTTCGTTGTCGTTGGATTTTGTCCACAATTCCATCCATGCTGTGTTGATGTTGGTTCCATAGGAGAGACAACATAGCCTGGTTCCAGACAAATCTGACATTGCAAAAACAAAATTGCCCTTGGCAGATTAGGTCTGGCCCCTCTCAATAGAGATTTTATTTCTCTCCCTCCAAAGTTGTGAGGGACCAATCAGAGCCCAGTATGCAAATGTGGGGCGGGTTTATCACCAGAGGCATTTTTTTTATTTGACCCTCGGAAATGCAGGTTCCACACAGAGATTCCAGACTAATATCTACGCAGTGATATTAGTCTGGCCATGCCAGGCTAGAGACAACAGGCAAACGTTGATCAAAATAACAATTATTCTACATTCTCCAAGTGTGTGACTTCCTGTAAATTAAGTAATGCAGATGTTTAACAATCATTTAACTCTTGAGAGCGTACAATGAAACATTTTACGCTCTCAAGAGTTAAAGATCTAATAAGGGTCTATTTGGTTACAAACTATCCATCATTTAGCTGGGGACCACCTGGAACCCCCTCCCTGGACCACTGGTTGATCTAAACAGCATAATATCAAAAAATAAATAACCTATCAGCACCATGGACAGAGCTACCTGTCTGTCTCTCTGTACTATCAGCACCATGGACAGATCCACTCTGCTCAAACTTAGCATTGCAACCCACAGCTTACTGTATTATTGTGACTGGAAAAAAAGCCCCTTCCTCTGCAAATTGTAATATTACACGCACGCACGCACGCACGCACGCACGCACGCACGCACGCACGCACGCACGCACGCACGCACGCACGCACGCACACACACACACACACACACACACACACACACACACACACACACACACACACACACACACACACACACACACACACACACACACACACAGCACACAAAGCACACAAAGCACTCACAGCACACACACACACACAGCTCACTATGTTAGTTGGCAGAAAAACAATGTAATATGAACCAACCAACAACAACAGTTCAATTGTCTGGTTCTATTTGTCATCAACTACGAGGGCGGTCCAAAAATAACACAACAGTAAAAAGGTAACATCGGGTCCATTCTGAGATGAGCAAAGAGAGAGTGTTCCTTTCACTGGCCCAGTTAGATGTTTTGCTTATATATAATAATAATATAATATAAAAATAATGCTAATATACTGTGGCCACATTAAAAGGAAGACCTCCTCGGCTGCGAGAAGGTAGGTCTGAACAAAATGTATAACATTGTATATCTCAATACTTATAATAATAATAATAATAATAATAACAACAATAGAACACAGTACAATACCTTGGAACGGGTAAAGGGATTTGCAGGTACCGATGCTGGGTAGAGGCTCCTCATCGTCGAAGTCGTCGTCAAACTCTGAGCTTTGACGCGTTTTGAAATGATGCTCTGTACTCTGGTCCTCTGTGTAACTGCCATCAGGACTACAGACAGACAGACAGACAGACAGACAGACAGACAGACAGACAGACAGACAGGTCAGCAGGACATAGGCTGGTCTATGATATGATTGGTACTTTTTTGGTACTTTTTTCTTTCTTTTTTTCGACACCGAAACCAGTATCAGAAAAGCTGCTGACATACTGCCTACAATGCTGGTATCGGTGAGTATGACAGTCTATGACATTCTGATACCAACCAATAACCAATACCATTTATT
>NC_139941.1:55940838-55983338 GCF_963454915.1 Gymnoscopelus microlampas
CTTTTCTTGTGATAACATTGTCACCCACTTTGACTGTGAAGCCGTCAGCCTTGCAGAGGTTTATTTTGGACCCAAAGAGAATGTATTCAGTTTTGCCCAGGTGTAATGACAGCTTGTTATCAGCGAGCCAGGTGCAGATTTGACCGAGTTCAGAGCTAAGGGCTTTTTCAACCTGCAATTTGTCCTTGCCCGAGACCAGGAGAGCCGAGTCATCCGGGAACAAGGACAAATTGCAGTCACAAGACGATTTTTTTGTCCCAGTCCAGCCCTGGTGGCTTATAATGACTGCATGAGGCTGCTGCTGAGAGCTCCAAGAAGCTCCAGTGCAAGACAGATGTTTGTTAGTGTCGGGGTAACCACCTGTTCTCTGCTGTGCTACGTAACCTCATGTACAGGTTTATGTGTAGGGCAGTAGGGCAGTGGTTCTCAAACTATTTCATGTCAAGGACCCCCAAATTGACATTTATTAGCCCGCAGACCCCCATTTGAAAAGATATGCCAAGGACCCCAATAAGAGAAGATGTTTACGGCTCTAGCAGTGATTTTCAACCATTTTAATTTCAAGGAACCCTCCAGTTTGACATGCATTAGGCTACGGACGGCATTTCTATTTCTGGGACCCCAATTTATATTGTAAAATCTATGTTAATGTAACTCAGAGAGTGTACAAATGGAACCAAATGGACCGGGTCCATTTGGTTCCATTTGTACACTCTCTGAGTTACAGACCCATAAGGGTCAATTTGGTTCTTATCTATCATTTAGCTGGGGACCTCCTGGAACCGAATTTAATTTAATTTAGGAGTTTCATTGTTGGTCAGTCAACTTGTTGCCTTACAACGGACATGGTCACTGGTTTCGCCCGCGGTTGGGGGCGGGGTTGTAGGACAAGGTTAAAAAGTAGCAGCATTGGCCGGTCCCTCCAGGCAATGGGATGGAGAGAGACAGACAGATGGTGGTGTGTGTGCGTGCACGCGTGCATGTGTGTGTGTGTGTGTGTGTGTGTGTGTGTGTGTGTGTGTGTGTGTGTGTGTGTGTGTGTGTGTGTGTGTGTGTGTGTGTGTGCGTGCGTGCGGTCATGCGTGTGTGTGTGTGTGCATGCGTTCATGTGTGTGTGCATGCGTTCATGTGTGTGTGTGTGTGCGTGCACCTTGTTCTTGCGAATGAAGGGCCAGAGTTTCCCTCGACTGTTGCTACGCTGCCGCCGAGGCCCCGCCTCGGCTCGGTTGTCAAGGTAACTGGACTCTGACACACTGCGCCTCATGGTGGCGCTGTAGTCTTCAAACTCCACGTCACCCGGAGGCTCGAACCCAGACTTATAAGCCTCTACCACCTGACGAGTGTCCTGAAACAACCAGTACAACCACAGTCTGAACTACTGTTGTACTGTTCAGTGAGTGTGTTCAGTAATGGTGTGTTCAGGCGTGTTCAGTGATAATGTGTTCAGGTGTTCAGTGATAGATGGTGTGTTCAGGTGTTCAGTAACAGTGTGTTCAGGTGTTCAGAAACAGTGTGTTCAGGTGTTCAGTAACAGTGTGTTCAGGTGTTCAGTAACAGTGTGTTCAGGTGTTCAGTAACAGTGTGTTCAGGTGTTCAGAAACAGTGTGTTCAGGTGTTCAGTAACAGTGTGTTCAGGTGTTCAGTAACAGTGTGTTCAGGTGTTCAGAAACAGTGTGTTCAGGTGTTCAGTAACTGTGTGTTCAGGTGTTCAGTGATATATAGTGTGTTGAGGTGTTCAGTAACAGTGTAACCTCGGTCCCAGAAGAGCCTGGTCACGACCTAAAGCAGCGAGTGTCTAGGAAGTCCGTGGAGTGGACAGGATTTCCGTTTCCCCCGGAAACAATATTTTTTGACCAATCACAACACTCGTTTCATTCACGGAGTATGTTAAGAGATTTGTAAAGCATCAACATCATTACCTTGGGCGGTACTTCCGCAAAATCCAACCATTTCCGGTTGTCAACTTCCTAGACAACCAACATCCCAGGTCTTGCCCAGGGTGGTAACAGTGTGTTCAGGTGCTCAGTGAAAGATGGTGTGTTCAGGTGTTCAGTAACAGTGTGTTCAGTGATAGATGGTGTGTTCAGGTGTTCAGTAACAGTGTGTTCAGTGATAGATGGTGTGTTCAGGTGTTCAGTAACAGCGTGGTCAGGTGTTCAGAAACAGTGTGTTCAGTGACAGATGGTGTGTTCAGTAACAGTGTGTGCAGGTGTTCAGAAACAGTGTGTTCAGGTGTTCAGTAACAGCGTGGTCAGGTGTTCAGAAACAGTGTGTTCAGGTGTTCAGTGACAGATGGTGTGTTCAGTAATGGTGTGTGCAGGTGTTTCAGGTGTTCAGTAACACAGACCATCTGTGGCTGGATGCTCTCAGCAGAGTGAGTGATTCCGTCCAGACAGCGAGACACGATGGGCAGAACCTTCCTCTCCACCTCCGCTACGTTACGCATGGCTCCTCCCACTCTCTCTATCCTCCTCTCCTCCATGTCCTGGATGCGCTGTTCGCACGTGCACACACACACACACACACACACACACACACACACACACACACACACACACACACACGTCGTTATTGATAACTGTGTCTGATAAATGACAAAACAGTAAATGGTTAAAGGACGACTTCACCCATTTTCAACCTATCTTCATATAACTGCTCCTCACTAACGCTCACACTTGGTCTGTGTCTCAGAGGAGGGCTGTGGACAGTTCAAATACCCACCTACTAGTGACATCATCGATGGGAAATCCAAGCTCACAGATACTGACACAGACCGAGTAGATTCTTTTTTTTTCAGATTTGTCCATGAGCATTACTGAGGGCCTTATATGGAAATGGGTTAAGTCGTCCTTTAAAGGTAACCCTAACATCATGTATTTTGTCAACAACAGTGTTGCTCAGCAAAAATATCCGATCTACAAAAGCTCACAACGTGACGTGCGCAGGGGCGCCAACCCCGGGGGGGACAGCGGTGACAGCGGTGACAGCGGTGACATGATTTGGGTCTGGGACCGCTCCGTTGTGAATCCATTTCCTACTCCCGAAGTCTGGGGTGACCAATCAGGGCCCAGTATTCAAATATGGGAGACTGTAATTGGTAGTTGGTTGTAGGTCTAACAGAGCTATTATTTTGGAAAAAAAACGTCTTCATAGAAGCACCAGACTCATATCCACGCAGTGGCCACGCGAGGCTAACATGCCCCCGCCAAACATCAGATTTGTCGCACCCCCCCATGACTTATTTAGGAGTTATTTAGAATAATAAATACATGAATAAGACTTAAAAAATAGCCGCTTGTGTCCCCTCCCCAGGGTATAAACGGATTTGCACGCCTGGTCGTGAGCTTTGTAGATCGGATATTTTCCCTATAAAAACGTGCCCAAAACCGGACCCGGCAGTTGATGCTCACCTGGAAGATCACTGGGATGAGGGTGTGGTAGTGCTGGTGCTGGTCCTGGTTGAACTGGTTTAAACTGGTCAGGTATTCTTGTTTGGACTCCTGAGCTGACTGCTGCTTCTGCTGAGCTGCATGACGGGCCTGTTTTATACAGAAACACCGTTTCATTGTTACATGTTTTATACAGAAACACTGTTTCATTGTTACGTTTTTATATAGAAACACTGTTTCATTGTTACATGTTTTTATATAGAAACACTGTATGACTGCTGCTTCTGCTGAGCTGCATGACGGGCCTGTTTTATACAGAAACACTGTTTCATCGTTACATGTTTTATACAGAAACACTGTTTCATTGTTACATGTTTTATACAGAAACACTGTTTCATTGTTACATGTTTTATACAGAAACACTGTTTCATTGTTACAT
Source organism: Gymnoscopelus microlampas (assembly GCF_963454915.1). NCBI lineage: Eukaryota > Metazoa > Chordata > Actinopteri > Myctophiformes > Myctophidae > Gymnoscopelus > Gymnoscopelus microlampas. The sequence goes on from NC_139941.1 coordinate 55,944,667, forward strand.
GTTTTAATATAGAAACACTGTTTCATTGTTACATGTTTTTATATAGAAACACTGTTTCATTGTTACATGTTTTTATATAGAAACACCGTTTAATTGTTACATGTTTTTATATAGAAACACTGTTTCATTGTTACATGTTTTTATATAGAAACACTGTTTCGTTGTTACATGTTTTTATATAGAAACACTGTATGACTGCTGCTTCTGCTGAGCTGCATGACAGGCCTGAAAGACAGTTCCAGTATTACACGTTTTATACTGAAACGCAGTTTCAATGTCACACGTTTTATACAGAAACACAGGAGTGCAACTACAATAACAAATAGACAATAAACATCAGCCTCCATCCATCAATCAATTAATCCATTAATCCGCCCATCCACATCCATCCATCTTCAACCGCTTATCCGGAGTCGGGTCACTGGGGCAACAGTTTCAGCAGAGAGCAGACTTCCCTTTCCCAGAGCAACATTAACCACTTCCTCCAGGGGGATCCCGAGGCGTTCCAAGGCCAGTGTGGAGAGGCCAGTGTGGAGTAATCCCCCCCCATCTGGTCCTTGGTCTGCCTAGAGGTCTCCTTCTCCCAGTGGGACGTGCAGCGAGGACCTCCCTCTAGGGAGATGCTCGGGAGGCATCTAGATGCCTGAACCACCTTAACTGGCTCCTTTCCAAGTGAAGGAGCAGTGACTCTACTCCCAGTCTTGAACTTCTCACCCTTTCTATCTCGCCAGATGCCCGTCTGAGAAACCTCAGTGTGTGTGTGTGTGTGTGTGTGTGTGTGTGTGTGTGTGTGTGTGTGTGTGTGTGTGTGTGTGTGTGTTGTACCTTCACTGAACAGCGCTGGCATGCGTGCAGAGAGAGAGAGAGAGAAAGAGATAAGAAAACACAGGTAGTCTGAATTATGTTGTTATTCACACAATGCGGTTTTGAATGGAGGGGCACTTTGGACAGACAGACAGACAGACAGACAGACAGACAGACAGACAGACAGACAGACAGACAGACAGACAGACAGACAGACAGACAGACCGACTTCTCTCCATCCATCTTGTTGTTCAGTTCGTTGTCTATGCGGTCAGAGTTCTGTTGGGCTCTCTCCGCTTCTTTACAGTCCCGTTCAAACCGACGTTTACTCTGGAGGACAATAATAAATACAGCTGTTTAAAGACATAGTTTACTCTGGAGGACAATAATAAATACAGCTGTTTAAAGACATAGTTTACTCTGGAGGACAATAATAAATACAGCTGTTTAAAGACATAGTTTACTCTGGAGGACAATAATAAATACAGCTGTTTAAAGACTTAGTTTACTCTGGAGGACAATAATAAATACAGCTGTTTAAAGACATAGTTTACTCTGGAGGACAATAATAAATACAGCTGTTTAAAGACTTAGTTTACTCTGGAGGACAATAATAAATACAGCTGTTTAAAGACTTAGTTTACTCTGGAGGACAATAATAAATACAGCTGTTTAAAGACTTAGTTTACTCTGGAGGACAATAATAAATACAGCTGTTTAAAGACTTAGTTTACTCTGGAGGACAATAATAAATACAGCTGTTTAAAGACTTAGTTTACTCTGGAGGGCAATAATAAATACAGCTGTTTAAAGACTTAGTTTACTCTGGAGGGCAATAATAAATACAGCTGTTTAAAGACTTAGTTTACTCTGGAGGACAATAATAAATACAGCTGTTTAAAGACATAGTTTACTCTGGAGGACAATAATAAATACAGCTGTTTAAAGACTTAGTTTACTCTGGAGGACAATAATAAATACAGCTGTTTAAAGACATAGTTTACTCTGGAGGGCAATAATAAATACAGCTGTTTAAAGACTTAGTTTACTCTGGAGGACAATAATAAATACAGCTGTTTAAAGACATAGTTTACTCTGGAGGACAATAATAAATACAGCTGTTTAAAGACATAGTTTACTCTGGAGGACAATAATAAATACAGCTGTTTAAAGACTTAGTTTACTCTGGAGGACAATAATAAATACAGCTGTTTAAAGACATAGTTTACTCTGGAGGGCAATAATAAATACAGCTGTTTAAAGACTTAGTTTACTCTGGAGGACAATAATAAATACAGCTGTTTAAAGACTTAGTTTACTCTGGAGGACAATAATAAATACAGCTGTTTAAAGACATAGTTTACTCTGGAGGACAATAATAAATACAGCTGTTTAAAGACTTAGTTTACTCTGGAGGACAATAATAAATACAGCTGTTTAAAGACATAGTTTACTCTGGAGGGCAATAATAAATACAGCTGTTTAAAGACTTAGTTTACTCTGGAGGACAATAATAAATACAGCTGTTTAAAGACATAGTTTACTCTGGAGGACAATAATAAATACAGCTGTTTAAAGACTTAGTTTACTCTGGAGGACAATAATAAATACAGCTGTTTAAAGACATAGTTTACTCTGGAGGACAATAATAAATACAGCTGTTTAAAGACATAGTTTACTCTGGAGGGCAATAATAAATACAGCTGTTTAAAGACTTAGTTTACTCTGGAGGACAATAATAAATACAGCTGTTTAAAGACTTAGTTTACTCTGGAGGACAATAATAAATACAGCTGTTTAAAGACTTAGTTTACTCTGGAGGACAATAATAAATACAGCTGTTTAAAGACATAGTTTACTCTGGAGGACAATAATAAATACAGCTGTTTAAAGGCAAAGTTTACTCTGGAGGACAATAATAAATACAGCTGTTTAAAGACTTAGTTTACTCTGGAGGACAATAATAAATACAGCTGTTTAAAGACATAGTTTACTCTGGAGGACAATAATAAATACAGCTGTTTAAAGACTTAGTTTACTCTGGAGGACAATAATAAATACAGCTGTTTAAAGACATAGTTTACTCTGGAGGGCAATAATAAATACAGCTGTTTAAAGACTTAGTTTACTCTGGAGGACAATAATAAATACAGCTGTTTAAAGACATAGTTTACTCTGGAGGACAATAATAAATACAGCTGTTTAAAGACTTAGTTTACTCTGGAGGACAATAATAAATACAGCTGTTTAAAGACATAGTTTACTCTGGAGGGCAATAATAAATACAGCTGTTTAAAGACTTAGTTTACTCTGGAGGACAATAATAAATACAGCTGTTTAAAGACATAGTTTACTCTGGAGGACAATAATAAATACAGCTGTTTAAAGACATAGTTTACTCTGGAGGACAATAATAAATACAGCTGTTTAAAGACTTAGTTTACTCTGGAGGACAATAATAAATACAGCTGTTTAAAGACATAGTTTACTCTGGAGGGCAATAATAAATACAGCTGTTTAAAGACTTAGTTTACTCTGGAGGACAATAATAAATACAGCTGTTTAAAGACTTAGTTTACTCTGGAGGACAATAATAAATACAGCTGTTTAAAGACATAGTTTACTCTGGAGGACAATAATAAATACAGCTGTTTAAAGACTTAGTTTACTCTGGAGGACAATAATAAATACAGCTGTTTAAAGACATAGTTTACTCTGGAGGGCAATAATAAATACAGCTGTTTAAAGACTTAGTTTACTCTGGAGGACAATAATAAATACAGCTGTTTAAAGACATAGTTTACTCTGGAGGACAATAATAAATACAGCTGTTTAAAGACTTAGTTTACTCTGGAGGACAATAATAAATACAGCTGTTTAAAGACATAGTTTACTCTGGAGGGCAATAATAAATACAGCTGTTTAAAGACTTAGTTTACTCTGGAGGACAATAATAAATACAGCTGTTTAAAGACATAGTTTACTCTGGAGGACAATAATAAATACAGCTGTTTAAAGGCATAGTTTACTCTGGAGGACAATAATAAATACAGCTGTTTAAAGGCATAGTTTACTCTGGAGGACAATAATAAATACAGCTGTTTAAAGACATAGTTTACTCTGGAGGACAATAATAAATACAGCTGTTTAAAGACTTAGTTTACTCTGGAGGACACACAAAATAAATATATCCATTTAAAGGCATAGCGTGTAACGGTGTCCTGTGTTTACATAAAAAACAATAAATATATACAGTACATATATTTTTCCCCCCGAACATTACCCTCTAGTAGCAGTCATCATCCACTACAGTAGTGTGGGGGTGTTAACCTGCAGAAACACACTGTCCTCTCACTGTATTCTGTTGTTTTCACTGTTAGTTTTGGTAGACAGGGACGTTTTGGGGGGAAACTAAAACAAACAGTGAAAACAAAAACATCCCCGTCTACCAAAACAAAACCGCGTCACACAAAAGCATCAAAAGTAGCAGATCTACAAGCTCAAAACGTGTCGCTTCGGGCTACGTACGTTTCGAGCTTGTAGGTCTGCTACTTTCCATGCTTTTGTGTGACTCTGTACTATGATCAAGTAGGGCATTAATTTACGGAAAAACACACAAAGACAGCACTATAATAGAATGCATTTTCCCCATGGTTGTTGTGGTATAGAGGGAAAAGATAGGTTGTTATTTTTTTGTTTTTTTTGTTATGTAAACACAGGGCAAAGTCACCTAATATGCCTTTAACGATGTACATGCACTAGTAATAAAAATAACCATTTAAAATAATAATAATAATAACATACGGATTCCAGTTGTTTCCAGGAGCTCTCAATGTGCTGCTGGGCCCGGCGGCCATCTTGGAAATGCTGTAACAAATACAAGAACACTTAATTAACCACCAGCGTTAATTAATTAACCACTTAAAACCCTCTAGACTCAGCAAATTGGACCCTGAGTTGTCTCTGTATTTGGACCGCTTTGTTTACCAGCTACACCCCAAATATCTTCATTAAAAACAGCTGAACTTGTAGATCTGCTATTTCTGACAAATGGGCCGCCCCGTCACGCCACTGGACAACAATACAATACCAAAGCTGATAAAATCGACTGGTTTGCCTTATCTCAATATAACATATTGTACTAAATACATTTAGTAATGTTGTGAGAGATCTTATCTCAATATAACAATACATTTAGTAATGTTGTGAGAGATCTTATCTTAATATAACAATACATTTAGTGATGACCAACCACTCATGCCATCTCTGCATGTGGTACAATTGTAAACCAACTGCTTTGATATTTGGCAGCTTAGGGCGTGTCCATAAGATGTGTGTGTGATAAGGACTACAAATGGTTGGACTGGCTAAAAGAAGGGCAAAATAATTGATGAAAGATTGTTTCATCAATCACACAGTCACTTTATATGGAAAAGACTCTTTTCTGGTATGGTATGTGCACTCTCACAAGCCCAGAAGGATGAGCTGGTCCTGGAGGGTAATGACATTGAGCTTGTGTCAAACACAGCTGCTCTGATCCAGCAGGCCACCACAGTAAAAAATAAGGATTTTTGACACACCATCGTGATTTTGACACGATTTATGTTTTAAACTGAAATTTCCAAATTAAGAAATTAAAATGTGTGTGTGTGTGTGTGTGTGTGTGTGTGTGTGTGTGTGTGTGTGTGTGTGTGTGTGTGTGTGTGTGTGTGTGTGTGTGTGTGTGTGTGTGTGTGCGTGCGTGAGTGTGTGCGCATCGTACCGATTTCCTCTCCGCCTTCAGGTCTTGCGTGTATCGTGAGAGTTCAGTGACAACGTTTGTGTTCAGGCTGTCCGCTAGCGCCTCCCTCTGGCCAGAGTATTCACTGAGCTCTCTGAGAGTTAAGACGAACGCACGGCACCACGAGAACCTGCCCCACACACACACACACACACACACACACACACACACACACACACACACACACACACACACACACACACACTCTAGATTAATGACATTACAAGGATCACATATCAAGGCGTTCTATATGCTCTATGCACAGCAGACATATTAGAAAGAAATTGGGCCTCTTCCTTACTTCCATCACAGGTGTTACCAATAATACTAATGAAGGCTCTGTTCTATTTAGTGTAGCACAGTGGTTCTCAAACATTTTAATGTCAAGGACCCCCATAACTCTGAGAGTGTACACATTACGGGTCCATTTGGTTCCATTTATACACTCTCAGTGTATACATTTGGAACCACCCTCAAGGAAACATGAGGGTCCCTGGACCGCACTTTGAGACCCACTGGTGTAGCAAAGTGTTTCCAGTGAGTCAACAACCTGACTCTGTTTGACCAGAATGGAACAGAGCCTTCATTAGTATCATTGTAACAACCAGAATGGAACAGAGCCTTCATTAGTGTCATTGTAAAAACCAGAATGGAACAGAGCCTTCATTAGTATCATTGTAACAACCAGAATGGAACAGAGCCTTCATTAGTATCATTGTAACAACCAGAATGGAACAGAGCCTTCATTAGTATCATTGTAACAACCAGAATGGAACAGAGCCTTCATTAGTATCATTGTACCAACCAGAATGGAACAGAGCCTTCATTAGTGTCATTGTAACAACCAGAATGGAACAGAGCCTTCATTAGTATAATTGTAACAACCAGAATGGAACAGAGCCTTCATTAGTATCATTGTAACAACCAGAATGGAACAGAGCCTTCATTAGTGTCATTGTAACAACCAGAATGGAACAGAGCCTTCATTAATGAAGCATAGCGTTTAGTTCATGCAGGACATGGAAGTCTTGCACGCCAAAGCTGTAACTAGCTGTCGGTCAGCTGATGTTGAACATCAGCTTTCTATTCCCCATTCACAGAACTGCTGGTCATTATGTCACACACTCATTATCCAATCACAGCTCACGCGTTAGCAAAGAGGCTCCTTTAAATACGGTTCGAATTCTCTAGGTCTTTCTTGGTTGCTGAACCAATGCATTCTGCTAGCTCCTCCTCCAGCCCAGCCTCCACCTTTTGATTAGAGTCTGGCATATAGGCTCAAATACTAGTGATTATCATGTATATCTGCTAATTCAAACTAATATGTCAATGTACTGCTTATTGTTGACATTGTATCCCTATGGGGGATTTGCTTAAGCATTCCCTGAATATATGCTTAGCAGGCTGCTTCCACAAAATGCAGTGAATATTCTCCCAAGAGCGGAGCTTTAACGCCAAGCTTAACTGTGTTCCATTTGTGGCAATAAATGGTTAAATCTACTTTGACGTGAGTGTTTCTGATTGAAGTGTCATTGGTAACACCTGTGAAGAAAGTAAGGAAGAGGCCCCGATCAGATATAGAAAGAACCGCCATCCCAAGTGCAGCCACTAGAGGCGAAACGGTAAACGAGTGGTCTCCTAAGTGGGCGCCGGCGTCTGACGGCAAATCTCGCCAACGTCCTGTTGACTGGTGCTAGATCTCGTGAGAGTGTGTTGTGTCGGACAGAGAATGGTCGATAACAAAGTTGATTTTCTCCTGATTTGTCTCTCTTAACACTTCACCTGCCAGAGTTATTTCAGATTTTTTGCTGTTGTCTGCCAGAGATTTTTCATTGAAATTTAAAAAGTACTCAGGAGCCGAGATACATCATTTTTAAGTTTTACGTTAACAAGGAAGTGGATGGGAGTCTTTTCCTTCGAAAAATCATATCTCCTTGGTCTTTGGGTCAAATTGAAAAAATAAAAAAATAAAAAAATAGAACGCATTTATGCGATCTTGGCGGCCAAGTGCGCTATTTAATAGATCGCATTTATGCGTGATTGGCAGAAAATGAGTTAAAAAAGGCATTTTAGGGTCAAAATGCTCTGAGTATTATGTGGCTTGTGGACGATCGGCTCCAATATTTAGTTCACGTTCACGTCTCCCATTGGAAATAATAGACTCCAACCTGCTTCCGGTCTCCTAAAAAAGGCGGCCGCCTACTTCAGTGGTTCTTGAAGTGGGGTCCGGGGACCCCCAGGGGTCCTTGAGGGAGTTCCAGGGGGTCCCCAGCTAAATGATGGATAGTTAGGAACCAAATGGACCCTTTATGGGTCTGTAACTCTGAGAGTATACAAATGTAACCAAATGGACCCGTTAGGGTCCATTTGGTTACATCTGTACACTCTCAGAGTTAAATTAACATTGATTTTACAATGTAAATTGGGGTCCCAGAGATAGAAATGCCATCAAATGGGGGTCCGTAGCCTCTAATGCATGTCAAACTGGGGGTCCTTGAAGTTAAATGGTTGCATGAGCCTATTGGTCCACTATGGCTGCTGTGCATAGGTCCAGATTGGTCCAGTTTGCCCTCCAGTCTGACCACACCTTCTTTACATGGTCCTTGAACAGGAAGAGGAAGTGACACTAACCTGTTTTCTTCTTCTTCTCTGGAGTTTTTCTTAGGCTGGTACTTCTTAGACAGATTCCTACAGAGAGAACACACACACACACACACACACACACACACACACACACACACACACACTTTTGTATTACTAGGACAGAATTGAAAATGGCTGAACAATTGCCGACAAATAGCAGATCGACACACTCACAACACGTGATGTGAGCTTGTAACGGGTCCATTTGAGACCCGTTGTTGCTGAACAAACACTCTAACTAGCAATTATTACTATCAGAATATAGAGCTTTAACCTTCTAACAAAAACGTTTTAGTTTTAACCCTGCAAGACCCACAGTTGCAGATGTGCAACATTTGTATTTTATCAAAAAAAAGGGTATAAATCATTTGTTTTCCTCTTCTTTTTTTCACCTAAACATCCTCATTTGATCCTATTGTTTAGTTTTGCAAAGCCATTGGCCAGGATATTTGCATATAAATACCCCCCACAGAGGCAGGAAACGTCACAACTTCAAAATCCTTGAAGGAAGAACAATCTCTTCTTCATTGGACAGGATTCATGAAGTAAGTGAGTGAAATGCCTGTAATATTTTTTGAGGCGATCATTAGAATGTCTACAACATGTACATATGTTATTATTGTGAAAGGTATCCCCCAAATGTAAATTAGAGCATGCTTTATACTTGCAGTGTATAAAGCATGCTGGACACTGTAGCAAATACCAGTGGCACCTCTTCACCTGGCTATAATGATAATAATAACTTTATTTATATAGCACCTTTTAAAACAAGAGTTACAAAGTGCTGAACAGCAGTTGGAGCATAGCATATATAAGTAAAACATAACGTTTAAAAAAAGCATAAGGGAATAGCATAGTTAACAAGTTAATTCTGACAAGCAATAAAGAAATAAAGAAAGAAACACATTTAAACAGCATAATAATTATGGTAGATGATGTGAGCTAGGGGAAGGCTTTCCTGAACAGATGTGTTTTTAGAAGTGATTTAAAGATGTCAGAGAATTGGCTTTTCTGATTGCCAAGGGTAGGGCGTTCCATAGCCTAGGTGCTTGGACAGCAAAAGCCTGATCACCCTTTGTTACTAGGCGTGTCGGGGGACCTGTATGAGGGCCTCCCCTCTGTGGCCCTCATACTAAGTGGAGTCTTATAGTTTTCACAGTACATTTATACAGTTATACCCTACAATTTAGGCTCTGAAATGACATGTAATGGTCTCTTTTTGAGGACTCAGCCAGTATATATGAATTTGTATTTTGTTTGCGCTTTTTGTACAAGTTGGTTGGAAGTAGTTGACATGTACATGGACAGGGGAAGTTGTCTTACCCAGGGACACTATAAATAGGACACTTCCGTTGCCCGCAGCACACACCGCTGATGAAGGCTTGACATGTACATTGCTGTCCGCTCTGCAGCGTACCATGCCTACTTATAAACAGTATATAAATAAAAGTGCCTTACAGGACACTTCTGTGAGAGCTGGTGTTCTCTTTTAGAGATTTATTGTAAAGTAACTTTTCCAGACCGTGCACCCGGTAAGAAAGTGCAGTATCGTTGAAACCAGTTAGAGTCGCGCTCGCACCCTTGATTTAAAGGTCTACAAATTAACCTGGCATCTGCCTACATTACATCTGAATTACATTTTAGTCTTTGCATAAGACTGCAAGGTGGTCAACGCTGGGGCCAGTGCTCCGGGCTAGAAAGTGGAGTCTGAAGTCTTTAACTTTAACTCCAATGTTTTTCCAATTCTGGTTTTGGTTATTTCGTTTCGTTTTACTTAGTTAACCCATAAAGACCGGGAAAGCATCTGTCATTTTAGATTTTAACCACTTTAACCATTATCTTTGGCTATTCAAAAATAGCAGATATACAAACTCAGAGCGGGGCACAGAGTGCCGCACTATGAGCTTGTAGATCAGCATTTATTTATTTTTTAAATCATGAAAATGTGTGCAAATCTTTTTGTAACATTTGTTACTCAAATTTTTTTTTTCCACGATTTTTCAAAAATAGCAGATCTACAAGCTCATAGCGTGGCACTCGGTGCTGCACAATGAGCTTGTTGATCTGCTATTTTTGAATAGCGCAAAGAATAAAATAATGGTTGAAGTGGTTACACCATAGAGTTAAAAACAATAGAGAGGGCACCGGAAATTCCCGGCCATCCACTTGCATTGAGTTGCTCACCCAGCGCATGCTCCTAAATCAACCCTTCTTCCGGCAACCGTGGACACATTTTTTTTGCCGATAAAGTATAGTTTTGGACCGCAACGGAGGCGCGCATTCTAGAGCGAACTTGAACCACGAGATTTGCTAAAGCGAGCGAGTTGCCGTGCCAAACGTTGTGACGTGCCTCGCAAACTGCCTTGCAAATCGCCTGGACGCGTTAAGGACGGTAAGTAGGGTCGGGGTTAGGTGTGGGGGTCAGAGGTCAAAGGGTCATGTACAGTATAGTACCTGATCTGCTTGGCGTAGCTCAGCTCTATCTCGGCTCTCTCTTTGACAAACTTGGTGTATCGCTCCAGAAACTCGATGCCCCAGCTGGTGTGTCTCTCCAGGTTATCAAACTGGTCCTGGTGAGAAAAACACACACAATACACACTGAAGAAAAAAACAACACACTAAAGGCCTTTGCAGACAGGGTGCGATTAGTCAATCAGTTTTTACCGCATGTGAAAAGACGCACAAATCGAACTGGGTTCCATTGAAAAAAAAAACGCATCATCGCATCGCATCGCCGCACGGTAAATTGGGAGTCGGTGTGCATGAGGTCATAGAGAACCATGTGTTCATTTAAAAAATGATATTGTCAGTTTTTTCTGTGCGAAAAATCGCACCCTGTCTGCAAAGGCCTTCACACTCCCCAAAATGCATAATACGCATGACTACCTAACGTCAAACATTTGACTTGAAGGGGGGGAGGGGGGGGGGGTCAAATGTAGTTATTATTTAGTCACAAAGTTTGTTGATACTTTTCATTGTTTCAATGTTTATAAAACTCACAGAGACACTTAATGTTTTTTGTTGAAAAAAAGCCGATATAATAGCCGGATTCGGCATTCTTTCATCGGGTGAAACAACACAGCTTTCACCATTGGAGTTGCGACATTGCGACGCATTGTGAGCTTGCAGATCGGCTATTTCTAAATGGCTGAAATGTATATAGGGCTGAAGTGGTTAATGTATGATTTGTAATAATCAAAATCTACAAAGTATCTCTAAAGTGTTCAAATAAATGTAGTGATAATTGCCTCTGTATGTAGCAAGTAGAAGTAAAAGTACTGACAATGGGACATACTCCAGTAAAGTAAAAATACCAAACACATTGTACTTAAGTACAGTACTTGAGTAAATGTACTGTACTTAGGTACTTTACACCACTGCCATCCACCCATCCATCCATCCATCCATCCACCCACCCACCCAACCACCCATCCATCCATCCATGCAGTATGGTCCATGCACGGGGTCTGAGCAGCATCATTGCGCGGGCGCGTTGCTATGGCGGAGACGCGCGCCTGCAGCCGAGCCGGGGCCTTCGTCATCATCATTTCATTCATTCATTCATTCATCCATGAATGGATGAATGAAAGGATGAATGAATGAATGATGAATTCATCATTCATAATTCATCCATTCATCATTTATCCATCCATCCATCTATGTGATGAACAAGGCTCCTTCCATCAGCAGGCCCGGTGCAGCGTGCAGGGCAGGCCGTTAGACCACGTTCCGTTCTGCTGCATATTCATGTGATGCTGACAGTCACCGGAAGCCTCGCCCCAAAACACACTCGCCCCCCTTTGTTTTTTTTCCGCGGACCAGCGGTTCTTGTATTCCTGTCTTTGTTTTAGGTACTAAGTAAATAAGGTTAGAAGTAAGTTTAGGGTTAGACATAGTTTTAATGAGGTTATGTTTAGGAATAAGGTTAGGTTTAGACATAGTTTTACTGAGGTTATGTTTAGGAATAAGGTTAGGTTTAGACATAGTTTTACTGAGGATAAGGTTAGGAATAAGGTTAGGTTTAGACATAGTTTTACTGAGGTTATGTTTAGGAATAAGGTTAGGTTTAGACATAGTTTTACTGAGGTTAAGGTTAGGAATAAGGTTAGGTTTAGACATAGTTTTTACTGAGGTTAAGGTTAGGAATAAGGTTAGGTTTAGACATAGTTTTACTGAGGTTAAGGTTAGGAATAAGGTTAGGTTTAGACATAGTTTTACTGAGGTTACATTTAGGAATAAGGTTAGGTTTAGACATAGTTTTTACTGAGGTTACGTTTAGGAATAAGGTTAAGTTTAGGCATAGTTTTACTGAGGTTACCTTTAGGAATAAGGTTAGGTTTAGGCATAGTTTTACTGAGGTTACGTTTAGGAATAAGGTTAGGTTTAGACATAGTTTTACTGAGGTTACATTTAGCATAACCAGGTGAATATACCAGTGGATTTATCCCAGGGGGTGCGACTGTGTTTTGGGGCGAGCGTTTTTTGGTATTCATCCTGACGGCATGATGCAGGCCTCACAGCTTCAGCAGCAGAGGAGCAGCAGCTCAACGGCAGAGACAGAGACCACCTCATTAAACCCGCATTAGGAGGACAGACAGACAGACCAGTAATGAACCAGACAACCCAAATTCTCTACAATAACAACCATACCCCCCACCCAAAACCCCCCCCCAAAACAAAACCCCCTCAGTCTGACCGAGCCTTAGAAATAAGCCTATAGAAATAACGGCTCTACACCGCGGTGCGGTGTAGAGCCGTTATTTCTATAGGCTTATTTCTAAGGCTCGGTAAGACTATGCTGAATAACGTTAATAAAGGCAGTATATCGTCTCTCCTCCTATAATATAAGGTATTAATAATAAGGTATTAACGATAATAATAAGGGTATATTAATGATGATAAATATGGTATTAATAAAGACCACTTTACCCAGAGCTCGGTTCCCCAGCTGCAGCTCATCGCTCCGGTCCGTCTGAGGGTCCCTCGGCCCGCAGGCTGCTGCATGCTGACGGTTCTGACCGAACCCACCGAACCGAACCGAACCGAACCTCACGATGCCATCACCATGCTCCTCACCACACCACTACACAACACACAAACACAACACAACACACCACACACACACCAGCCGGCCGCAGGCACACAAAACAACACACCACCACCGCTATGAGTCTCTCTCTCTCTCTCTCTCTCTCTCTCTCTCTCTGTCTGTTGGCTGTTCTACATGCGACGTGCACGCGCCCACCCGCCCGTTGAGAGACAGAGAGAGAGAATGCGGCCGCGGCCGCGCGGTGGTGCGTGCACGCGCAGCGTCATCGTCAGCAGCAGACTCAGTCAGGCGCGGATCCACAAGGTCTTTGTGGGGCAGTAGGCCCCGCCCCCCTCCTCCTCCCTCCCTCCCTCCCCTCCTCCTCCCTGCAGGGGAATGACCTGAAATAATAATAATAGGCAGAGACAACATATTTATTTAGACACTCCAGAAAAACGTGGGGGAAAATCCTTGATTATGCGATGGAATATGCAGAGGTTTTATGTGAATTTATGCGGTGCAATTGCGGGAATTTGCTAAAATTGCGGAAACTTGCAAAAGTTGTGAAAAAATGCAATATGCATGAACTGCAAAAAAATATATACGTTTTCATTAAAAAAGGTGATTTTCCTACACCTTATATGGTATTGGTTTTCAAAGTGGGTTCCGGGGACCTCCAGCGGTCCTTGGGGGGGGGGGGGTTTCCAGGGGCAGCAAAATGTATAAATATAAAAATCTATTTAACCGCTTTAATCATATATACAGTAGCCTACACTGACTATTTGAAAATAGCCGATCTACAAGCTCACAACATGTCACCAATGTGATGTGTTGTAGATCTGCTATTTTCAAAGTAATCTTGAAAATAGTTTAAATTAGGCTACAATATGCTTTGCGATGGATAACTTCTCCAAACGATTTTCAGGCTTTAAAACATATCAATCAGTGTGCCACTCAGACAGGCTAGATGATGTAGCCTTTATACTACATAGCCTAATGCCTTTTACCACTTAAACGATCAATCAACACAGATACAACAGGCAAAATGTGCTCACAGGGTAAGAACAAACAACAACTCTATTACAATAAACGGCCAAAACAATAAGTTGAAACCCCTAATAATGAAATGAAATGAAAACTATGGCTTGTTTCCATTGGGGTCCTTTGTACTCAATTCATCAACACAAGTATACAAATATACACTACTATGTAAAAACACCATTATGAACACGTAGAAATCGGAGAAGAAAAATGTATTGGGGGGGTAGGCGTTGACTTTTTACAGGGGCCAGTTTCAATTTGCAGACACATGTAAGTGCTTTTTTAGAGCGGTTTTGAAGGAGAGTAAGGATTCAGATATTTTTATGATTGGTTGGTAGGGCATTCCACATTTTGGTGGCATAGCAGTAGAATGAATTTAACATCTTGTTTGAGCCAAATCTGGGTTGAACGTGATTTGTTGGGCTCCCTCTGGTGTTGTGATTGTGGACGTCATTGATGTTTTTGAAGTACTTTGACAGGTAAATGGGTGTAAATGGGTATAAACCGGCGCGATGCGACCCGTTGTGAGCTTGTAGATCTGCTATTTTAAAATAGCCAATGCAGCCAGATCTGCAAGCTTAACCGAATGACTGTTAAAGCAGTTTGTTTAAATTACTTTATAAAATGTTATATTTTCACAGGGATTATTTATTAGTGTAGATATACATGTAGGAGTGGATTATGTGTGCAGATGCCTGTCAGACAGTCAGACAATGTTGCTCTGTAGGTCTACAATGAAATAAACGGGTGCAGCCAACGTCAACAACTGGTCTCCACCAGACGTGAGATCTCAGCGTACGGTAGGATGAAGCCAACATCAGGATATATTGATAAATGCCGAAAGTTGCGGTGATCTCGCCGTACGCCCATTATTTGGTCTGCACCGCGTTGATAAATGAGGGCCATTGTCCTCAACCCTGAGCTATTTAGTGTGGGGACATGCACTGTCGTCTTGTATTGGACTTAAATCCACAATCCTAAATGTCAAGAAAACCATCCCATCCAGGCCCACAATCACAGCCCTATGCGTCCAGCAGTGGGAGACAGTCCACATCAGACACCATGTGTGTTGCTGTCATGTCACTGGGCCATGGTGTCTGTCAATAATCTATTCAAATAAAGAATAAACTCCTTCTTTTCCCAGAAGGATCAGTGGCTTATTGTTCAGTAGGAGGAGGTTTATGGCCCTCAAGGTAATATGACAATAAAAGCGTTAAACCGTTAACTCCACATCACAGAGATCACTTGGTTGCAACATCACTGTTCACTGACAAAAACACCACAAAGGCTCACCTAGCAAGACCTTTGAGGCAGTTGGAGGAGTTTAAATGGCCTTATTTAGACAAGTGGAAAATGAGACACTACAGTAGCTAGTAGTAGCCGATAGCAGGATTCTCTGCTCAAATCTAGATTCAACGTCAGATTATCCCTAATCTGTTACAGATCATCCCTAATCTGTTACAGATCATATAGCCAAAGCTAAAATTTGAGGTGTAATCTGCTCTTTCACAGAAACAATGGCATTAATCAGAGTGGCTCTCATACACCGGATGTGTGCCACGGTGTTTTACCTGACTGAGCAATACAACAAATGTATAAGACAAAATAAAAACAAAAAAAAATACAGAAATAGAAGCCGCTTTAAAAGCGGATTGCATGTTTGCTGCTGATGATGATACACCTACAGCGGTGTAACTTCAAAGCCACCTGCCTTATCAAGAGGAGATAACAGTCAAGTGTTAAAACAATGTTCTATTCTCCTTTTGCAGGCGTGGCTCTTACTGACGCGTTATGATCAGTGTTGCCACGTCTGCTTATGATAAGCGACTCTGGGATTGTTTTCCTTGTAACGTCACTTTAAATATTGGTAGTTGTGGGGTTGCAGTTTTTGGGGGGGCTTGTTTTTAAAGTGTAGTTGCTTATTTAGGATTCATTCCTTGATGTTTAAGCCAGTGGTTCTCTAGCATTTTCATGTCAAGGACGCCCCAGATTAATATGTATTTTGGCTACAGACCCCCATTTGAAAAGAGTTTGTGCCAGGGACCCCCATACAAGATTTCTGTAGTTAAACAAATATTCCAAAAATGTGAGATTGTTTTGTCAAGAATATTGTTTTTTGAAAATAGCAGATCTACAAGTTCCATGTGTGTGTGTGTGTGTGTGTGTGTGTGTGTGTGTGTGTGTGTGTGTGTGTGTGTGTGTGTGTGTGTGTGTGTGTGTGTGTGTGTGTGTGTGTGTGTCATCAACACCTATAGTCGCTTTTCTTGTGGGCTTGTTTTCAAACACCTGGTTGGTTGGTTGGTTGGTTGCTCGTTTCTCTCGCAAAGATCTGGCAACGCTGGTGGTGATTGGTTGTACCTGTAAAAGAGACAATCAGTGTCAGACAGACAGACAGACAGACAGGTCATTCATAGAGAGGTCTGTGGGTAAAGGACAGGAAGCAGAGGCAGGATGCTGAAGAAGCTGTTTTTAGGGGTGGGGTTCGTGGGGTGCCTGGCGGTGGGCATCCTGCTGGGGCACTACGCCATCCAGAAGACGAGCCCCCCGTCCCCAGAGACCCCGGCCTGGGTGAAGGAGGTGGCCCGGGACGTGGACGAGGAGATGATCCGGGGCTTCCTGGAGGAGGTGGACACCCTGCAGATACAGGAGAACCTCAGGTGAGACTCGTCTCATTGGCTCCACTGATCCACTCGTCCAACCCAGATTTGGCTCAAAAACAAGGGGTTCAATTTGTTCTCCTGCCATGCCACAACAATGTGGAACGGCCTACCAACACAACCGTCATAGTAGAGGAGTGTAAATCCCTACTCTCCTTCAAAACCGCTCTAAAACAGCTCTTACAGGAGGCTGCAATTCGAAACTGGCCCTTGTAAAAGTCAACGCCTAGCAAGCCTTTAGCAAACTCTAATGACACTCACATAGTTATTGTACTGATTGCGTTGAGGACGCTAGCTGTCACTTTTCTTTGCATTGTGCCGATGGTACTGGTTGCCAGGTTTGCCACTTTTTAGTTTGTGAGGACACTGTAACATGGTGTTTTTGTGCATAGTGCAGGATAGTTGTGTATATGTGTATCCTGTTGTATACAGTTGTTCTTTATTATTTCTTTTGTATTGCTGTATACTTTCCTTGACTCTATTCTGGAACTCTGGAACTCTAACTGCTGTGCTGCCTCTGGGCGACTGAAATTCCCCTGTGGGATCAATGAAGATATCTATCTGTCTGTCTGTCTGTCTGTCTGTCTGTTCACCAACCCATGAATTGAGGGAAAGGGAAATCTGCTATTGTTGAAAATGTTCAACAATAGCAGATCTACGCGGCACAAAGTGATACAATATGGATAAAGGGGTGAACATGTATTAGCAACGTTTGCTGGGGACCCCCTGGAACCCCCTCAAGGACCACTGGTGGTCCCCGGACAACTGGTTGAGAACCACTGCCATAGAATACGGTATGGATGCTGGGGTTCAAGTGGTTAATATAATATACAACAAACTATACATATTATAGGCCTTTTGTTCTGGGCATGTCCCTTGTATTCCTCAGAAACCCCTGCTGGGTCCCTGGCAAAATATATCTCCAGATGAGGGGGGTCCGTGGACAAATACATATTAATGTGGGGGTCCTTGACATGAAAACATAAGGAACAACATTAGGAAACAAGCCCAAATAAGTAACTCCACTTTAGAAATAAACCCCCGAAAAATCGTAACCCACAACTACTACTGTATACCAATATTTGCAAGCGACTAGACAGAGAAACAAGCCCAAAGTGGCTTATAATAAGCGATCTTGGCAACACTGATGTGTGTGTGTATGTGCATGTGTATGTGTGTTCATGTTGTGTTGGGACAGAGAGCTGACCAAGACCCCCCACATGGCGACCACGGCCGGAGACGAGCGCACGGTCCAGTACCTGCTGAGCAGGTGGACGGACCCCCAGAGCGGGCTGGACCACGCCTGGAGAGAAGAGTACCTGGTCTACCTGTCCTTCCCTGACCCCGACACGCCCAATCGGGTCACTGTGGGTGAGACAACTAGCGCCACATCGCCACGTGTTGTGAGCTTGTAGATCGGCTATTTTTGAGGGGCAAAAAAATAGATTTTTTACACCACAACCCCTTTAATCAATCATCTTGAAAAATCTTAATATATTTTCAAACATTTTTAAAAACTAGATTGTCAGGCCGCTAGGCGGCCTTCACACCTAGTCCTATGTTGTGCTGATGAGAGCAATGGTCACAGAAGTATGGCCATTTGAAGTGTTAAACACGCATGCACTTGCAGCACCCAGGATCAATGTCACTGTACCTGTGCGACCTTTTGTTTGGGAGGTAGGGGCAAAAAAATGTAATATAGGAAGATACACCATCACAATTTCAGCAACTAGAGGCGACATGGTACACAGATCCTACAAATGGTCTCCTAAGTGGGCGCCGGCGTCTGACGGCAAATCTCGCGAACGGCCTATGTTTACCAATAGCACTTGCTAGATCCCGCGAGATTGTGTTGCTGGGACAGAGAAATGGCGATAATAAAGTTGATTTGACTCTCTGTTATGGTGTTGTTGTTCCAGTGAGTCCGTCCGGCGCTGTGCTGTACACGGCCAGAGAGAAGGAGAAAGGTTATGGACCAGATCCTGATCAGGACGACCCAGATGTCGTCCAGCCCTACGCAGCCTACAGCCCTGCAGGACACGCCCAGGTAACTATACCTATTATTATTATTGTGCCTCAAACGCCGAATAAATAATGGATCTTGATAAGAAAAAGGCTTTAGACTAGAGTAACAGTGTGTAGTTGTGTTGTCAACAGAATGTCTGAACTTCCTGTGAGGTGATGTGATGTCTGTCAGGTGACAGGTCATTACTTGACCACTTACTTGGCACTTACACTGCTCTATAGCTCCAAAGGTCCAAAACCAAACACCCCCTCAACGTCTTGTGTGTGTGTGTGTGTGTGTGTGTGTGTGTGTGTGTGTGTGTGTGTGTGTGTGTGTGTGTGTGTGTGTGTGTGTGTGTACCACTATGTACAGTGCAAGCCTCTGGTTAAAGATGGACAGGACAGAGAAAGTCAGTGTTGCCATTTCCGCTTAATATAAGAGACTTGGGCTTGTTTTTACTGTAAAGTTGCTTGTAAATATTGGTAGTTGTGGGTTGCGTTTTTTTTATGTTTTTATAGCCGATCTACAAGCTCAACGCTATATTGGAAATAGCCTAAGTATGTAGGTTTAAAGTGCTCATGTCGCTTCTTTTGGGCTTGTTTTCATAGACCCGGTTGCACTGACGACAGTGTACAAATATCTACCATAAATGTTGCAAAATTGAGAGCTTGTAGACTTGATTTGAGCATCAAACTCACTCATGTTTGGACCTGTAGCATGTAATCCACACATGTAATCTGAATGATTTGAAGTCACACAAACAGTGAAGTCACAGAAAAAATAGATCTACACACTCGCACACTCATGTAGATCGACATGCTTAATATGCATTTTAAAACTTTACATTTTGATTGTACTTTTACTCAAGTATATTTTGAAGTCCGACCTTTTACTTGTAACAGTATCTCTACATTGCAGTTTTGATACTTTTACTTTAAGTAAAGAAATGTAGTACTTTTCCACCACTGCTCAAGTCAAATCTACTTCACATAACCCTTGTAGGAGAATGCAATAATACAAAATAATGGATTTGTATTAAATACCTAGTTGTGTTTCTGTGTTGGTAGTGTAGCTGACCGCCCTCATTTCTCCAGTAAAAGATGTTTGTGACACCAAGAGTAGATTTCAAGGGTTTATTTCACCATGGTTTCTGACAAACAAACAAACATTCCAAAATTATCCACCGGCATTTTAACAATGAATAAACATAATGAACTAGTTGTTACATAATAGCAAAGTAAGTCAGTAATCAAGACATAGCAAACAAAGTAAATACAAATAAATGCAGAAACAAAGGCTAACATTGTTCATGGCTGCCTGGGCTGGAGGAGTAACTAATGAGGACTGAGTGAGGGCTTATATAGGGACACCCCCCCGGACTGTCACTGGTTAATGAGTCAAGTGGTGATGACAGACACCTGTGTGTCATTGACAATGATGAGTGAACTGTCCTTCAGAGGCTGCCACTAGACAACATAGAGCATAGAGGACATTCTCAACAGATTGTATTTTCAATGTTTAATTTAGTTTGTTTATTTAGCACATTGTTATAAAAAAAATCACACCCAGTGTGAAGTGGGCGGTGTGTGGTCATCACAACATGACTCACTTAAAAAAAAGGATAAATGACTTTTTTTTAAGTCCATACTGCTATTTATAGGGCTGCACATGTGTCATGTGTTTCGCTAGCCAGGTTTATGTGCTGCTTTCAGGGGAAGCTGGTTTATACTAACCAGGTTTATGTGCTGCTTTTAGGGGAAGCTGGTTTACGCTAACCAGGGCAAAGTCAGTGATTACCAGCGTCTGAACCAGACGATGGACCTGAGAGGAACCATCGCCATCACCAGATATGGAGGAGCGGGAAGAGCCGATAAAGTGGGTGGGCCAATCAAAACACATCACTGCCGTCCAATCAAAACACACCGCTGATGTCCAATCAAAACAAACCTTTTGTTTTAAAGCTATTAGTGAAAATAGCAAGCTCACCACGTATTGCAACGTCACTACAGTAGTGTGGTAGTGTTTACCTGCAGAAACACACTGCCCTCTCGCTGTATTTTGGTGTTTTCACTGTTTGTTTTGGTAGACGGGGAATAAGGCAAGACAGCAGTGTGTTTCTGCAAGTAAACACCACCACAGTACTATATAAAAAAATATATATATATCGTTTTGTTATGTAAACACAGGGCACAGTTACATAATGCCTTGAAGTTGTTAATTCATAATGCATTTTTTGTAAGACGCCAAATGTATCTTTTGGGTTCCACATACAGTAAATGTGTCTTTTTGATAACTTCTCTAAATATTTTTTTTTGTCGTGAGTGCTTGCCTCCGACACTTTTTTGTAAGACATCGAAGGTATCTTTTTGGTCTGAAGCTGAGAAGCCGATTCTTGTCCTTCATGTCTGTCCACCAGGCCATCAACGCGGCCCCCTACGGTGTGGGCGGGGTCCTGGTGTACACCGACCCTCTGGACATCAACGACGGCCTCATGTCCGACCTCAACCAGACCTACCCTTACTCCTGGTACATGCCCCCCTCCGGGGTAGAGCGAGGCTCCTTCTGCACCCAGTACGGAGACATGCTAACACCCTACCTGGCTGCCAGAGGTAGCTAACAACATGTCCAATATGTCCGATATATTATCCTATATGTCAAATACAGAGACATGCTCACTCCTTACCTGGTTGCCATGAGGTAGCTAACACAATGTCCAATATGTCCTGTTATGTCCATTAAGGAGCCATGCTCACACCTATATACCTGGCTGTCAGAGGTAGCTAACAACATGTCCAATATGTCCAATATATGAAGACATGAATGAAACTACATATCTCTGTTCTAAGCTAACGCAGAGCTTTGAAATGACAGTATGACTTTAACTCAAACTAGCTTTTATTCTTACATTATGTCCCCACTAATTAATGATTAAAGAGACAGTTCACCCAAAACATTCCTTTTTTCTATGGATTACTCACCCCATGGAGACTTGAATTCATGGATATTTTTTTGTTTTTGTCTCATTCCTAAGACAATATTTTGATGACCAGCGGACCGGTAGGCAGCGGTTCCGGTAGGAGATACAAAGGAGACTCTTTGTGTCTCCTACCGGAACCGCTGCTGGTCATCAAATTATTGGCTTAGAAATGAAACAAAAACAAAAAAAATATCCATGAATTCAAGTCTCCATGGGGTGAGTAATCCATAGGGGCTGAACTATCCCTTTAACAATGAATAGTGTATACTAATTAAAGGAGTAGTTCACCCAAAATAAGTCTTATTTTCTATCAATTACACACCCCATGAAGCCTTGAATTCATGGAGATATGTTTGTTTTTGTCGCATTCCTGAGCCAATAATTAGACTCCGCCGATGACAAAGTCATCAAAGTATTGGCTCAGGAATGCGACAAAAACAAAATAATCTCCATGAATTCAAGGCTTCGTAGTGGGGTGAACTTCTCCTTTAAGTTAATTAAGGCTGATCACAGGTCTGTTTTGCAGAGGACACCTACAGACTACCAGTGGAAAACATTACCGGGGTCCCGCCTATTCCAATCCAACCAATCGGATTTGAGGACGCCTTTGCTTTGATCTGGTACGTGTAGAGAAAGTCTTACTTCTTGGATTGGTAGGCTATAGGACCCCCCCCCCTCATGATTGGTTATTATTGAATTATCCTATGTGATTGGTTGTTGCAGTGCTTTGGGTGGAGTTCCGGCCCCCGCCGACTGGCAAGGAGCGTTCAACTGCACCTACAACCTCGGAGCTCCAGGATTCACTCCTACATCTCCCTACAACAACAGGTAGAGTAGAACTACATCTCCCTACAACAACAGGTAGAGTAGAACTACATCTCCCTACAACAACAGGTAGAGTAGAACTACATCTCCCTACAACAACAGGTAGAGTAGAACTACATCTCCCTACAACAACAGGTAGAGTAGAACTACATCTCCCTACAACGACAGGTAGAGTAGAACTACATCTCCCTACAACAACAGGTAGAGTAGAACTACATCTCCCTACAACAACAGGTAGAGTAGAACTACATCTCCCTACAACAACAGGTAGAGTAGAACTACATCTCCCTACAACGACAGGTAGAGTAGAACTACATCTCCCTACAACAACAGGTAGAGTAGAACTACATCTCCCTACAACAACAGGTAGAGTAGAACTACATCTCCCTACAACAACAGGTAGAGTAGAACTACATCTCCCTACAACAACAGGTAGAGTAGAACTACATCTCCCTACAACAACAGGTAGAGTAGAACTACATCTCCCTACAACAACAGGTAGCGTTGAACTACATCTCCCTACAACAACAGGTAGAGTAGAACTACATCTCCCTACAACAACAGGTAGAGTAGAACTACATCTCCCTACATCAACAGGTAGAGTAGAACTACATCTCCCTACATCAACAGTTTGAGTAGAACTACATCTCCCTACATCAACAGGTAGAGTAGAACTACATCTCCCTACATCAACAGGTAGATTAATTAATATTTGGGGTAAATGAAGAAAATACAATTTAATCAAATAAATGAAAAAAGTAATTGAAAAAACACGACCCCATCATGCATTAGAAGGACAATATCAGTCACCAGAACCAAAGAAGGGAGTTTTCAATGAATCTATCTCCATATATGGTTAAAATGGAGTTTGAAGTTACAATGGGTTGGTATACTGTAGGACTCCTACATATTTGATATTCATTTTATAAGACGCGTCCCCCTCCTACAGTAGGAGGGGGACGCGTCTTATAAAATGAATATCAAATATCTAAATACTGAATCAAGCAACTTAAAAACTGTCGAGGGTGAAACACAAAGGCATGAGTAGACATTAAAATGACCCCAGACATGTTTGAAAGTGAAATATCCCTTTAACTAAGAAGAAAAAACATAGTTTGTTGTGTGAATGTGAACCCTGTGCTCCAGTGATGTGAAACTGGACGTGTACAACCGTGGAGAACTGAAGAACTCCTCCAACGTGATGGGAGTGATCAGAGGGAGCGTGGAACCAGGTGAGTGATGTTTTGAAGAAAATGCTAAATGATGGACGGGGTTGGACAAGCCGGTGCTTATTTACGGGTCAAATTCAGGGTTAGGGTTTGACTTAGGGTAACATTTGGTTTAGGATTCGATTTAGGTTTAAAATGACAAATAGCCATCCAAATTTATAGTAATGTGAGTGTACTGTCTGTCTGTCTATTATAGTCGACTAAATCTACAGTTGATTTAGTCGACTAAATGTATGTTGGCGGTGCCTTGATGGCGTCGTAATGCCTGATTTTACACTTGGTTGCGTGCTGAAAATAGCAGATCTACAATTTCACAACGCGTCACGCTGCGACGCGTTGTGAGCTTGTAGATCTGTTATTTTCAGAGCGCAACACCCGAGCGCAACCGGACATAAAATGACTTGTCTTAGTTCTACTAGATCTCTTTATTTGTTGACGCAATTGTAAATAAATGTAGTCATCATAGCTTAGTTTTTTGCGTTTGTGTTCACAGACAGGTATGTGATCTATGGGAACCACAGGGACAGCTGGGTTCACGGTGCCATCGACCCCAGCAGTGGAACCTCTGTCATGTTGGAGCTGACCAGAGTGCTAGGGACCATGGTGAAACAGGGTGAGTGCTAGGGACCATGGTGAAACAGGGTGAGTGCTAGGGACCATGGTGAAACAGGGTGAGGCATAGTAGAAAAAAACGCAAAAACGCAAAAAAGGGTATTTATTAAACATAGTTTATCATATAATTAAATATTCAAATATTTTTTGACACATAATCAAATGTTTAATGGTCATGATTCACCAGGAGCCTGGATGGCTTTGGTTCCAGGCTTACAATAATTAATATAAATATTTTCAGAAATCTCTATGGGAAAACTGAATGGGTTTCTACAAGACCATGTGACTAAAGGTTTGTGGTTTCATGCGTTTTAGGAAAATGGAGACCTAGGAGATCCATCATCTTTGGAAGCTGGGGAGCAGAAGAGTTTGGTCTCATTGGCTCTGCAGAATACACTGAGGTGACGTTACAATGCTGCTTCTTCTTCTTCTTCTTCTTCTTCTTCTTCTTCTTCTTCTTCTTCTTCTTCTTCTTCTTCTTCTTCTTCTTCTTCTTCTTCTTCTTCTTCTTCTTCTTCTTCTTCTTCTTCTTCTTCTTCTTCTTCTTCTTCTTCTTCTTCTTCTTCTTCTTCTTCTTCTTCTTCTTCTTCTTCTTCTTCTTCTTCTTCTTCTTCTTCCCTCCATCTCACCCTGTCCTCTGCCTCCTCTTCTCTCACACCATGGGAGCTCCCTAGTAATTTCGTTGTGACAATTGTGTATGCATTTGTGTGCAATGACAAATAAAATAAAAAAAAAGCCTATTCTATTCTATTCCTATTCTATATACCATCTAACTTCATGTCCTCTTTCTCTACATCCATAAATCTCCTCTTTGGTCTTCCTCTAAGCCTCCTGCCTGGCAGCTCCAACCTCAGCATCCTTCTACCGATAATATACTGACTATCCCTCCTCTGTTCATGTCCAAACCATGTCAGTATGGCCTCTCTGGCATATTCAAAACATCATGTTCTCGTTCCTGAACCTATCCATCCTTGTTACTCCCAGAGAGAACTCTAAACAGTGTGGAACATTCTGACAGTCTCATAGTCTAGCCTCTTTCTCAATATTGTCTCGATGCAAGCCTGGTCACGACCTAATGCAGAGAGTGTCTATTGGGGGCGGGACTTCCGTATGTACTTCCCTCGGAAACTGTTTCCAGTGCATAATGCAGGCCTTGTTGACAAGATTAGGAAGAGATTAAAGTAAACACGCTTTTGGCTTTTTAATGATTTGATCCACGTTGCCGTTTTTAGTGCTGTTGGTCTTTATTGATGGCAATAAAATGACCCTGTTCCTACATAACGTACACAAAGTCATACACACAGGTTACGTAGACAAAACACGACTAAAATTAATGTTACACTGTGTGGGTTTATTCTACTATAATACTCTTTAAGAAGTACCTGCCAGTCAGTCATATGTACCTTCACTGTTCCCTCTCCAGCAATATTATGCCAAACTCAGCGAGCGCACCGTAGCGTACATCAACGTGGACATATCAGTGTTTGGTAAGAACCTACTGATGATCACTTCCTGTTTCATACATTATTAATGAGCCTAATTAAAAAAGCACTGACCCACAATGCTTTGCTCTTCAGCCAATGCCACGCTCAGAGCCTCGGCTATGCCGTCAACACAGAGCCTCATCTTCACCGCCGCTAAACAGGTGAGAGGTCAGAGGTCAAAGCAACACACTAAAAAGGTCATGTGTTGTGTGTTCTATATAATGTAAGTCATAGATGTGTTGTGTGTTCTATATAATGTAGATGTGTTGTGTGTTCAGGTTCAAGCTCCTGGACCAGACTCTGCTTCCATCTATGACAACTGGATCAAGGTGAACAACAGAAGCAGTCCAACACATGGAACCATCCCCAGGTACTGACTGTTAGTCAGGGGAGCTCAGAGCTCTCACCTTTCTAAATGTACCCTTCAACTTATTGTGTATGCCATATTATAGTAATAGTTGAGATTAGGCCTTAAATGTCAAATGTTCCAGTTCAACAAGCATGTTCAATTCATGTATACTTTACTTTATTTCAGACCATTTTTCCAAAGCATACATTCTCAGGTGCCCACTCTTCTGGTTACCAAGGAGTTTAACTAGTCATATTTGCATACTACTACTACTACTACTACTACTACTACTAATAATAATAATAATAATAATAATAATAATAATAATAATAATAATAATAATAACCAAACAAAACAACAAACAAATATTTGCCATCAGCCTGAGAGAATAGGTGTCTTTTCAAGGCAGCCTTAAAAGAGTCCAGTGTTGGAGCATAGAGGCTGATCTCCATTGGGAGAGAGTTCCACAGGGTGGGGGCTGAAGCTGTTTTGCCCTCCTGCTCATGGCAGCCATATTGTTCTGTTCACTGTTTGACCAGAATGGGCGTTCTGAGCGGAGCGGGCAGTGACTACGCTGCCTTCGTCCATTACCTGGGCATCACCTCCATGGACATCGCTTACACATACGACCGGGTAAGATCAGTGACGGTGTGTTGAAGAGGTAGCTCACCAAAAAGAGTATTATGACATATTTGTTTTGTTTTTGTTCCATTCCTGAGACAATCATTTGATGACTGGCGGGATCTCAGATGACCCGGTCATCAAATGATTGTCTCCGGAATGTGACAAAAACTAAACAAATCTCCATGAATTCAAGACTTCATGGGGTGTGTAAAATATAAATAGAATATAAGTAATTTTTTGGGTAAACTACTCCTTTAAATAGTTTCATTTAGAGGTTACTGTGTGTCTGCAGCTATACTAGTCCAGAATGCGGCTGCTCGCCTCCTCGACATCTCTTTTGAAGCTTTCCACGCTGTCTTATCAAAATAAAAGTAAAAAATGAGTTTGTTTAAACAAAATTACTCTCATTATACAGAACTTTGTTTTACACAGACAAAAACGAAGGCTCGAATTTACCCTGCGTACCACACGGCGTACGACACCTTCGACTATGCCTCGAGGTTCATCGACCCCGGTGAGGAGGAGGAGCACGACTTTTACTGTTGTTACACATTTTACTGTCTGGAGTTCAACTTCCCTGCTATACGTTCTTTTCACGACTGTTTGTTTGTTTGTTTGTTTGTTTGTTTGTTTTGGCAGGGTTCGTCAGTCACCAGGCCGTCACCAGGACAGCAGGGAACGTCCTGATACGATTGGCCGACAGTCTGGTGCTGCCGCTCAACTGCAGCGACTACGCCGAGAGTCTGGAGGCTTACCTCGATAAAGCTCTGGAGCTCTACCAGACCCAGCTGTCTGGAAACAGCATCTCTATGGGTATGTAGAGGGTGTCTATAGGGGCTGGACTTATGTCGTATGTAGGCTACTTCCCTGGAAACTGTCTCTTTTTCAACAAATCACAACAGAATAGGTTTCGCCTAGCGTGGTCTCGGGCGGTCTCTGTACACAGTCTCTGTGAAATGTGACAGTCTGTGACAGTCTCTGCCAGTCTCTGATAGTAGAGTCAGATAGGACAGGTGTAGGCAACCTTAGGCACAGGGGAGGGTGATCCCTGTCACACTGGTATAAGCGTATGAGAGAGGTTTTTTATTTTAAAATTAAATATTCAAAAAAGGTTTAGTCATTTACACATTCACCTGTGCTATGAGTGTCCAGTCATTCCGGATGTTTCCTTTCAGAGCCTCTAAAGAGAGCAGTGGTCTTGTTCCGCTCTGCAGCCAAAGGTTTGGACCAGCTGATACAAAGTTCTGATCTGGCAAACGAAACGTGAGAACACACACACGCACGCACAAGCACACACACACACACACACACACACACACACACACACACACACACACACACACACACACACACACACACACACACACACACACACACACACACACACACACACACACACACACACACACACACACATTTCAATTTCTTTATTTGAGTCCACATTTATAAAATACATTACAGGGCACACTTGAAAACAACATGTGTCTCAGTGCTTCAATCCAAACAAGTTCAGAATATAAACAACAAATGCACATGAACTTATTCACAGTTAAAGGAGAATTCCGGTCATTTTAAGTGTTATGTTTGATGTGTGTCAAATCACTTACCAACGTAGAAATGAAAATCGCGTTACTCGAAAGATCCCCCTGTCAACCCCCACCGTTGCCATGATACTCCTATCGTGGATAGCCCAAATTCGCCTATTTTAACAAATGTAAAGTCTGTTTTTTTCTCCTAGTACTCATTGTGGAGTCCCATGATAACGTAACAGGCGCTAAAACTCCCGACAAGCTAACGGCTAATAACAGAACGAGCTAACGCTGGGGCTGCTTATCTCTCTGCATGGCAGCCCCATGTTGCCAGGTCGGGAGAGAAACCAGCAACCAGCATTAGCTCGTTCTGTTATTAGCCGTTAGCTTGTCGGGAGTTTTAGCGCCTGTTACATTATCATGGGACTCAACAATGAATACTAGAAGCAAAAAAACAGACTTTGCATTTGTTAAAATAGGCGAATTTGGGCTATCCACGATAGGAGTATCATGCCAACGGTGGGGGTTGACAGGGGGATCTGTCGAGTAACGCGATTTTCATTTCTACGTTGGTAAGTGATTTGACACACATCAAACATAACACTTAAAATGACCGGAATTCTCCTTTAACATTAGTCATACACTTCAGTCTGCCATATTACCAACACCGGAGAAAGATTATGGGTACAGGAAGCATCTTCTCCTCCAAATAGATCGACTGCCTATAATGGAGGAGATTGAGCAATATGTTGCAAGCTGCTTTGCCTTACACTTGGACAACCCCATAATCCTCAAGCCCCTGACCACCAGCCTGTGGACATGGCCCAAGCTGCCAAATATAAAAACAATGAGCTGGCACTTGTAGCCTAGATGTATAATGGCTTGTACTAATGGCTGGTATTTTACTTGGTTAGTAAGGAAAGCTTCCTCTAAACTTGAATCAAAAGTACAGCCAACTTCCAGTAGGAAAATCTCTGCTGTTCTCATCAATCACAATGACATCCGGTGTATCTGCACTGCAGTTATATTTGCAAATACATGGGGGTCATCGCATTGAAACATTTCTGGTTTCACACAAGAATGTTTGTAACACACCCACACACACACACACACACACACACACACACACACACACACACACACACACGTACAGTATAAGCACGCACGCACACACACACGTGTACGCACAAGCACGCATTTTAAGAATATTCCATGCAGACGTGTATGCACAAGCGCGCGCACACAAGCATGCAGGTGTTGGGGAGCATTACATTACATGTAGTTGAACTACATTTTGCTGTAGCTTGCTGGTAGTTCAACTGCATTCATAGTAATGTTTTCGTAGTTCAACTACTCAAGCTACAAACTACAATTTTTGGCAATAACATGAAATGTATAGTATTTTTATTTGACCATTATTACGGAGTTCTTGTACCAGAACCCGTTTTTAAAGACAACTGATAAGCACATCTAGATAAACGCAGGTGTGTGTGTGTGTGTGTGTGTGTGTGTGTGTGTGTGTGTGTGTGTGTGTGTGTGTGTGTGTGTGTGTGTGTGTGTGTGTGTGTGTGTGTGTGTGTGTGCGTGTCCTCAGACCATTGAAGGTGCGTAGAATCAACGACCAGCTCATGCTGTTGGACCGCTCCTTCTTGGATCCTGTGGCGTTCCCACACAAATACGCATTCAGGTGAACATTAACTTATATTTACATACATGTGAACATCAACAGTCACTGTTAGTTCATTATCTTTACTGTCGGGCAGAAACCTCTTATCTCCATATTATAACTGTGTGTGTTTTTTAATAAATGAACACCTTACTTGATCATACTACAGCATCACACAAAAGCATCAAAAGTAGCAGATCAACAAGCTCGAAACTCGACACAACGCCTTTGGAGCTTGCAGGTCTGCTTTGTGAGCTTGTAGATCTACTTTTGCAAGTTTTTTATTTGAATCCTGAAAAGTAACACCTTTGGACTTATGAGGTTTCCACCGGACAGAGACGATATGACACCATGTTTGTCAACTCGGCCTGTGTCTGTGTCTCAGAGGAGGGCTGTGGACCGTTCAGAAACCCACCTACAAGTGCACCTGATTCGGATGCTATCGGTGCATTGAATGGGACATTATCACGTTTTATCAAACCATTGAACGGGCGAAGTAGGAGACATACTGACCTACCTGACATGTATCAGACCATTCATTGAGTGTTATCAAGACATACTGACCTACCGACGGAGATGACTTATATAGAGTTAGGTTTCGGTTTGGGACATGACGGAGACGTGCAGTCTCAAGCGAACTGGAGCCACGTGAAGCACCACCGAGCGAGCTAAAGCGAGCGAGTTGCCGTGCCGAACGCTGCGACGTTCGAGCCTACTCACCCAGTGTTTGGGTCCAGACCGGTCTGCAGAAGACGCATGATAATGTGAGTTCACGCGACCGGGATGATTTACCAGGCTATTTATAACCAATAACACCCTTAATCTTGCTCATGTAGGTTAATCGAATAATCAAGAAGCAGGTTTTTTTATATCAACGAATCGACACACGTTTATAATCCACTAAATTGATTAGTCTGATTACGCACTTATCCATGTATTATTCAGCACTTCGTTGTACAATGGGTGAATGTAAATGCACAATCTATGTAAAGAGCTTTGGATAAAAGCGCTATATAAATGCACCATTTACCTTTTTACCATTTACTCAGTGCCGTTCGAGTTATGTACCGATAGAGTTATGTACAGATAGAGTTATGTACAGATAGAGTTATGTACCGATAGAGTTATGTACCGATAGAGTTATGTACCTATAGAGTTATGTACCGATAGAGTTATGTACAGATAGAGTTATGTACCGATAGAGTTATGTACCGATAGAGTTATGTACAGATAGAGTTATGTACAGATAGAGTTATGTACAGATAGAGTTATGTACCGATAGAGTTAGAGTTATGTACCGATAGAGTTATGTACCGATAGAGTTATGTACAGATAGTTATGTACCGATAGAGTTATGTACAGATAGAGTTATGTACAGATAGAGTTATGTACAGATAGAGTTATGTACCGATAGAGTTATGTACCGATAGAGTTATGTACCGATAGAGTTATGTACAGATAGAGTTATGTACCGATAGAGTTATGTACCTATAGAGTTATGTACCTATAGAGTTATGTACCGATAGAGTTATGTACAGATAGAGTTATGTACAGATAGAGTTATGTACAGATAGAGTTATGTACCGATAGAGTTATGTACAGATAGAGTTATGTACAGATAGAGTTATGTACCGATAGAGTTATGTACCTATAGAGTTATGTACCGATAGAGTTATGTACAGATAGAGTTATGTACCGATAGAGTTATGTACCGATAGAGTTATGTACAGATAGAGTTATGTACCGATAGAGTTATGTACAGATAGAGTTATGTACCGATAGAGTTATGTACCTATAGAGTTATGTACCGATAGAGTTATGTACAGATAGAGTTATGTACAGATAGAGTTATGTACAGATAGAGTTTACCGATAGAGTTATGTACAGATAGAGTTATGTGTACCGATAGAGTTATGTACCTGTACATAACTCTATCGGTACACATAACTCTATCTGTACATAACTCTATCGGTAAACTCTATCTGTACATAACTCTATCGGTACACATAACTCTAGAGTTATGTGTACCGATAGAGTTATGTACAGATAGAG
The DNA here is from genome assembly GCF_963454915.1 of Gymnoscopelus microlampas. Taxonomy (NCBI): domain Eukaryota; kingdom Metazoa; phylum Chordata; class Actinopteri; order Myctophiformes; family Myctophidae; genus Gymnoscopelus; species Gymnoscopelus microlampas. The sequence continues at coordinate 55,976,973 of NC_139941.1, forward strand.
TTTACCGATAGAGTTATGTACCGATAGGCACAGTATGGTAAACCATGTTGTGGGGACAGCTCTGCCTCCGAGTAGGTCAGTAGCTCCTGATTACGCCCAATGAATGGTCTGATAAATGGCGGGTAGGTCAGTATGTCGCCTACTCGCCTATCCAATGGTCTGATAAAACGTGGTAATGTCCCATTCAAAGCATTGATAGCATTCAAAGCCATTCACCAGTGACAGTTTACTTCTGTTATAACATGATGTGTTGTGTGACATTTCACCCACTGCTTTACACCCACAATGTGACAATAACATTGATTCTGATTCTTGTGTGACCTGTCATATTGGGTGTCCTGTCAAATTGTGTGACCTGTCATACTGTGGGTGTGTCCAGACATGTGCTGTGGGCGTCCAGCTCCGCGGGTCAGCCCACCTTCCCGGGTTTGGCCGACGCCTTCGTCTCCGCCCAGTCCTCAGGACTGTCCACCGATTGGCTGGAGGTCCACCGCCACGTGTCCATCCTGAGCCAGGCCATAGAGGGCGCCGCACACACCCTGCTGGACGTGATTTAGGAGGCAACACACCGCTCAACACTCACTTAGACTTATAGCTGTACGAAGGAAAATGGCAGATCTACAAGCCCACAAGGGTCACACCACCATGTGTTGTGAGCGGTGGTGTAAATTAACTAAGTACCTTTACTCAAGTACTGTACTTAAGTACATTCTTTTGTTCATTTTAATTTTACTCGAGTATTTCCAATTTGCACTACTTTTACTTTTCCACTACATCTCACATACTCCACTACAATTATTTGAAAACTTCAGCTACTAGTTACTATATTTTAAAACATACATTAACCACTTTAGCCCTACGTAGTGTGACAACATACACATGAATTAGGGAGGTGTTTTTGAATAAATAAATACAAAAGTTTTGTAGTTATGATATATAGATATAGAGTGTTTGTTCAGTAACAGGGCTCTCCTCGTCTCTACAGCTCTTTAGTAAACTATATTGTATCCAAAAGACCGCAATAGAAACGAGCTGTTTTTGTATTTGATCCTATATGCATAATGTTCAATTGTTCATGTATATTAATATGCATTTCTGCCATTTAACCCATTGAGACCTGAAGCCGATTCTACTTGTCTCCTAAATCTCAACAGTATTCTCAAAAACGTATGTTTCTATATCAGTGGTGCTCAATCTTTTTCATGTCAAGGACCCCCAAAATTATATGTATTTGGCCGCGGACCCCCATCAAAATGTGTTGTTCCAGGGACCCCCCAGAAGCAAAGATTTGAGTTAAAAATGTTCGCTTTAAAAATATATATATTCAAAGACTTACACACATTTTCACGAATTTTCAAAAATAGCAGATCTACAAGCTCATAGCGCGGCACTCGGTGCCGCGCTATGAGCTTGTATATCTGCTATTTTTGAATAGCCCAAAGTGTAAAATAATGCTTTTTTAGCTCAAATCTAAAAATGACACAGTTCCAGGTCTTAATGGGTTAAAACATCAATCAAGCTGTAAATCAATCAGGAGAGAGAACTCCACAAAGATCACTTGTAAACTTCACTTTTATTCAGTAGAAAGCGCAGGGAGATACTATTTTAATCTGTATTTTGCACAATATAAATTAAATAACATGACTAGATGACGTGTTGGATGTAATTATGTGATAGATTTTGTAATATAGTGAGCATATGTCATAGCCCATAACCTAAGGCCTGAACGTTTGTGATGAAGCCAATCTCTGCATGTGAATAAAATGTTTACATCATTATTTTTAAATAAAACATATTTGCAAGAAACTGAAACTTTATCTTCGATTTTATCTATCTATCTATCTATCTATCTATCTATCTATCTATCTATCTATCTATCTATCTATCTATCTATCGATCTATCTGTTGGGAGGTGTATTGCACTCTGATACATTATAACTATGTGAAAATGGCCACCGATCGGATTAAAATGCTTTTTATTGAACAATACGGAAGATACGGGTACTTCTGAGAGCCCGTACATGATTGTAACATCTGTGGCCATGAGGTCAGCACTTTATATTAGAAAGTGAACGTTTATGTAGATGTACGGGCCATAAATGGAGAAAGTTCATCCATGACGGTCGTGACAGACGACCGTCGTGTGAACCATGGCTGCTTTGCCACCAGATGGCGTGCTTTCCTCACCTCCATAAAGAGCCTACTGCTGCAATAGTCAGTGGAAGAAGTACTCACATGTTTTACTTACAGCAAGTAAAAGTATGAATACCATATAATGAAGAAATACTCTGTTGCAAGTAAAAGTCTGGTATTCAACATTTACTTGAGTAAAAGTGCAAAAGTATTGGCATCAAAATATACTAGTCTTGTGTCTAAAGTGTAGTTGCGTATCTGAGCTTGTTGTCTAGTATTGTATAAATCAGTGGCTCTCACACATCTTAGTGAGAACTTCACCACTGTGCCACCAGAGCGCCCCTAATGTTCTCAAACATACACCCTGTGTATTTGTTCACGGACCCCATCTGAAAGTGATTTTGTGCCACCAGCCCCCCCCCCCCCTCCCACAGGATTTGTTTTGTAAAAATGTTTTAAGAATATTCCAAATAATTCTCTTTTTTTTCAAAGTTTTTTTGAAAATAACCGATCTACAAGCTCACAACGTGTCGCCACATTGTGCTCACAATGCAGCAACACATTGTACAAGAACTCTACTTCTGTGAGTTCTATTTTCCGCACACACACACACAGACAGACTCACACGCGCGCACACACACACACACACACACACACACACTGACAAACCCATTTGTATTTTCCTCACCAGTCACAGAGTTTTATTCTTTAAATATACATAGACTTTTGTTTTCCATATTAAATACCCCCCTGCCTCCCCCTACCCCCCCCCCACCCCCCCACACACACACACACACACACACACACACACACACACGCCTCCTCTCCCGGAGAGAAAGCACATCCAGCAGAAATAACACTCTACTTTGTGCAGCATATTGCTTATTAAGACATTTGCGAAAAGAAGAAAAGAAAAAATACTACAGCCTGTTTTTTTCCACTTTTTTTCTCTCTCTCTCTTTCTCTCTCTCTCTCTCTCTCTCTCTCTGTCTCTTTCTCTGTCTCTCTCTCTCTCTCTCTGTCTCTTTCTCTGTCTCTCTCTCTCTCTCTCTGTCTCTCTTTCTTCTGTCCGTTTTGAACGAAAGAAGATGAAGAAGGAAACAAACATTAACATCCCACACAGTGTCCCTCAGTCTGGCTACATCAAAGAAAATACCCCCCCCCCCCCCCCCCTCTGCCCCCATATCTGTCCCCGGGAAGGATACAAGAAGAGTGGGTACTAAGAAAGAGTGGTAAAATCGATGTAAAATTGACTAAATGTTAAAAATAAGTCTTAAGTAATGTAAAGTATACATGATGTGAACATGCACGGTGCCTCATTATCAGACCTAGATCAGTGGTTTTCAACCAGTGGTCCGGGGACCACCAGTGGTCCTTGAGGGGGTTCCAGGGGGTCCCCAGCCAAATTAATAGTTAGGAACCAAATTGACCCTTATGTGCCTGTAACTCTGAGAGTGTACAAATGGAACCAAATGGACCCTAACGGGTCCATTTGGTTCCATTTGTACACTCTCAGAGTTAAATGAACACTAATCATGATGATACAGTGTAGATTGGGACCCCCAAGAAATCAAAATGGTTGAGTCCCTGGCATATCCTTTCAAATGGGGGGTCCGTGGGCAGTGTGAATCTGGGGGTCCTTGACACGAAAAAGGTTGAAAACCACTGGCCTAGATGTACCTTCAACTTCTTGTTTATGGCCCAAATGATGGAAATACAGGTTTTGTAGCAATGGTAGAAATACTAGGCCTTATTTTCCAAATATTTTATCATTTTGGACGAAATGGCCAATTTTACATCGAGGTGTCCACTCTTCCTTAGTGGTATCCTCTTCCTGTTACCCCGGGGGGGAGGGGGGGGGGACCACAGTATAGTCGCCCTGTCGTTGAGTTTGAGTTGGGGGGTGGGAGGGGTTTCACCGGGGCATCCACATCCACAGACCACTTCAGTGGAGTATTGTCCTGAGTTTTGTCCAATCAGGGTAGAGGGTGGCTGTCCTCACAGAACACCGTTTGATCTGGCCTGGCAGCGCCAGTCTTCCATGTGTTGCTATGGTAAAGACTCCTCTCTACCAGAGACTCCTCCTCTTCCCAGCAGCCCTACAGCATGGTGCTCCTCTTCCCAGCAGCCCTACAGCATGGTGCTCCTCTTCCCAGCAGCCCTACAGCACGGTGCTCCTCTTCCCAGCAGCCCTACAGCATGGTGCTCCTCTTCCCAGTGTGTGTTTTGGGGTTCAGCCTCCTGGACGCTTCAAGGTGGAAACAGTTCAACTTTTTGTTGGAGAGGAGCGTTCATTTGATCCTCATGGCTGGATGTTTGTGACAATCCTATATGCTTCCACCGGGTTAGGGTTCACTAGTGTTTCTGTCTGTCTGTCTGTCTGTCTGTCTGTCTGTCTGTCTGTGTGTCTGTGTGTCTGTCTGTCTGTCTGTCTGTCTGTCTGTCTGTCTGTCTGTCTGTCTGTCTGTCTGTCTGTGTGCGTGTCTGTCTGTCTGTCTGTCTGTCTGTCTGTGTGTGTCTGTCTGTCTGTCTGTCTGTCTGTCTGTCTGTCTGTGTCTGTCTGTGTCTGTCTGTCTGTCTCCTTTCCGCTGCATAGTGAAGGACCATGGGTCCCCGTCCCCCCTCCTCCTCCTCCTCATCCTACAGGTGTGTGCCGTCACCGTGCCACTGTGGGGGGTCTTGCAGGCTTGTGATTGGTCCAGCAGCCCCCAGGAGGCGTGGCTTAGCAGGCAGAGTGAAGGACAAAGTGGACAACGGCACTAAGAGGAAAACCTGGCTGTTCATTTAGTCACAAGGCATGCATGTTAACACTGTTCTACAAGTGTTCTTGTGTGTGTGTGTGTGTGTGTGTGTGTGTGTGTGTGTGTGTGTGTGTGTGTGTGTGTGTGTGTGTGTGTGTGTGTGTGTGTGTGTGTGTGTGCGTGCGTGTGTGTGTGTGATTGTGTACAAGTCTTTTCAAGTTTGCGTCCATAGCAACAGTTTCTCTCTCGTCCGTCTGTTGTGCCCGTCCCACGGTGGGTGGGGGGTGGGTGGAGTTGTGGGAGGGGTGAGGGCGGGGTCAGGTGCGGGGGGGGTGGAGTCAGACTCGGGGGGAGTATTTGGGGTTTCTTGGCACCTCGGTGAAGGATTTGAGCTCGTAAGGGATCCCGTTGTCCACCTCGATGGACTTGCGGGAGAATAGCAGCCTGATATCGTTGTGCAAGTAGATCTTTCCAGATTTGGAACTCTGGAATCTGAGAAGGACAAACGATGAAGAGGACAGTTTAGACAAAAGACTTTCTCTTGAACGAACGCAGCCAGAAGAAATAAAAGACATGAACCCATTAAAACCGGGAACCACTTTAACCATTATTTTATACTTTTGGCTATTCAAAAATAGCAGATCTACAAGCTCAGATCGGAGTTAAAAATGTTCGCTTTAAAACATATATTCAAAGATTTGCACACATTTTCCACTATTTAAAAAAAAAATGCAGATCTACACGCTCTTATCTACAATCAGATGATCTAGCAGATCTATGAACTTATATATCTGCTATTTTTGAATAGCCAAAGAAATCTTAAAATGACACAGATGCATTACCAGGTCTTCATTGACAGATCAGATGGTTTCTACAAAGTCATACAAGCTCACGTGTTGTACTGTGACACGTTTTGGTTGAAGATCTGCTTTATTTTGTTTGGTGCCAGAAATCTCGCCGTAGAGCTGTGCGGCGCTGTTTAAGCTGTAGACTCCACGACGAGCAATCCATGTGAAACAAAGCATGCGTGCATTTTGCACGATGGTCCTGGCTAACGCCTGGAACGATAACATCTTTACCACGGGTCACAATGGCGGAGCGATCGCGCATACAAAATGAGTCGTTTTCCCCAACGTAAAAAGTTTCGGAGTTATAGGGGTTTTAGAGAAGGAGATAGAACGGAAGCTGTTGGGATGCCATGTTTTTGGCACAGTGATCTATAAGGCCCTTCCTTCTCAGGGTCTTTGAACAGCAGGCAGCCAGTGTTGCCAGATTCTGCGAGAGAAATAAGAAGCCAGGTCTATGAAAACAAGCCCGAAACAAGCGCCAAATTATCCCAAAAGTCGCTTTTAAAAGCAGACATGGCAACAAAGCCATGAAAGCGTAAGTAAAATGACTGAAACTCCGTCTTGTTGTTACCATAGATATGGATTGTATACAGTCACTACATCGCGGCAGACAGTGGTGAGTGACATTGTTTATAAGAAAACTA
>NC_139941.1:55988338-56010838 GCF_963454915.1 Gymnoscopelus microlampas
ATCACCTAAAACACATATCGTCTCTGTCGGCTGGAAGAAACCTCATCTCGTTTTCAGGATTCAAATTCAAAAATAGCAAAAACAGCAAAAACGCACTGCGACGCGCTTTGAGCTTGTAGATCGGCTATTTTTGCTACTTTTGTGTGACATAGAATGCCCAACAGTATATGCAATGTGTCCCTCTGGAGTGAGTGTGGAAACATAGTGGCCCTCTATATCATCAAAGTTGCATCACCCCTGGCCTACAGTATCTACTAGTGAGACTTTGTGTTCTTTAACCAACAGTGTCTCTCTACCATGCTGCAACGACACAGTATCTAACTAACAGTATTTTCACAAAGTGTACAGAACTTTGGTTCAACGCTGTTGTTTTAAATGTACTCTATAGATAAAGTGAACTGATTGGAAAAACAATCAACGACCCATTCCCCCTCCCCCAAGTCTCCTGGTCTAACGTAAGTACAATTAAACCATTACATAACTTCACTAATTGTAATAATTAAACTCTGCAGCTCTTTGCTGGAACTAGAAATGTTTCCCAGATTGAAAGCTGACATCCAGGCAGTTCTCACAACCAACCACTAGAGGTCATATGTGGGCAATTTTTCAGGTTTTGATAGAAAAGCATGTTTTTAGTTTCTTTTCAATTCATTTATTTATATTTTGGTGCAATGTCAACTTTATGTTTCCTACCATAATCCAACTATAAAATAATCTCTGTCGTTCTGTCTGTCTTTGTGTCCTTCTGTATGTCCACATCCAGTTTTCTCCTCAGATTAGTATATCAACCTAAAGTTGATTGAAGCTGATTTTTAACCTTTCCAGAATGTATGTAGTTTATTATGTATCATTTTTGCCACGGGATACAGGACCTATAGAGCTAGTTTCTGTCCCCATAGTGTCTTAAGTGCAGTGAGTGCACCCTGGCTTTGGACTAGTGCATCGGAATGAGCAAAACTCCCAAATATCAGACACTTTAGCAGGTCTGGAAAACAGTTGTTCATAATTCCAGACTCTCCAGGCCTGCACATTAAAGCACCTTGTGATGGAGTTCCACTGTTACTAGGTAACTTAGAGGGAAATATTTCCAGTGAAAAAATGGCAACTAAGGTAATCAAAAAAGTCAACCAAAGAACAATATTTGTGTACAGGATCTCCTCTCTGGTCAGTAGGAATACTTTGAGGACTCTAACAGTAGCACTCATACAATGGCCGGGTTTCCCAAAGAGCTCGTGCGTAGAGCATCGTCGCAGGTCCGACGACGGGTCTAACGTGTGACGTCACATGCTTCGCAGTACCATAGCAGGCACGTAGATTTCAGGTCATGCGTGGCCGTACGCAGCTTGCGCAAGCGTCTCCTACACAGCTGGGACTCGGCCAAACCTACGCTCTACCCTCATTAGTAGCAGGTGGTTGTGCCCCTGCGTGCCATCTAAACTGGCTGCGTGTGTGGTAAAAGTACATTCGTGAGACAGAATGCGCGCAGCATACTCCCCGCCCACAGTAGGAGGGGAGTACTGTCCTACGAAGCATTTTGTAACGAGCGCCCTGGGCCGCCTGTAACACCCATCGTTCTATGAAATCTATGAAAAGACCGACTCACACACACACACACACGCACACACACACGTGTGTGTGTATGTATGTATATATATATATATATATATATATATATATATATATATATATATATATATATATATATATATATATATATATATATATATATATATGCGACATGCCGTGTCGATAGCTTGCAGATCTGTTCTTTTGGGTAGGGCGAGCGGCTGCAGTGCTTCGTCCTCTATGCATGAACCCGAAGTTTACAAATCGTACTCTCACGGATGATCCGATCATCTAATAAAAATATTAAGCACATGCCAAGTTAACTAAAGGTATATAAATGATGCTGAGCTAAATATGTTTCCTTAATTTTGAAGTTTTATAGTTAAACGTTATGATGAAAGTGCAGTTCCTCTCACAAAGTGACGGCGAGCGCAACAGCTCGCCATGTTTATGAATGGTTAAAACATCTTTTGAAAATAGCAGATCTACAAGCTTGTGACACGTTGTGAGCTTGTAGATCTGCTATTTTCAAAAGATGTTTTAACCATTCATAAACATGGCGAGCTGTTGCGCTCGCCGAGCTGCACTTTCATCATAACGTTTAACTATAAAACTTCGAAATTAAGGAAACATATTTAGCTCAGCATCATTTATATACCTTTAGTTAACTTGGCATGTGCTTAATATTTTTATTAGATGATCGGATTATCCGTGAGAGTACGATTTGTAAACTTCGGGTTCATGCATAGAGGACGAAGCACTGCAGCCGCTCGCCCTACCCAAAATAACAGATCTGCAAGCTATCGACACGGCATGTCGCAGTGTGTTTGTTGTATATATGTCTGTTTTTTTGGGGAGGCGTTGCCCGTTACGCGTTAAGCTGTCAATCATGCAGGGGGACGCCCCCTCTATCCTCTGAATTTTTTTGAACGGCGAACAATGGCCGCAGTGTTTATTTAAGATCATTGAAATGTCACCTTAAAAAAATGCATTTTAATACATTACAGAATGTACCTATAAAAATGTAAGTGTCCAATTCATATAAAGGTAAGTTAGATAAAGGTGCGACTTTATCTTAGTATTTTTGCAAAATCCTGTATATATAGATATATGTATGCAAAGGGTGTTTAAACTATAGTAGGATAGCACTACGTAGTTGACGTAGGCTTTACGTAGGCTACGTCCAGGATCTCTTCACGTGCATGCTGTCTCACGAATGTAGTTTTAGCACAGACGAAACGGAACCTACGAAGATGGTGTCTACTGAAGCCAATTTAGATGAGACGTTGGGCACACACAGCTGCTACTAACGAAGATAGTGCGCAGCGGGGTTGCTACTGCGCAGATGCGTGGAGGCACCTACGCAGCTTCTAGGCTACGCAGGAGCTCAAATTCGTTTGGGAAACGCGGCCAATGTCACTTCGACTAGGCCTATGCATGCACCTCATGGTACCATAGCACCACAAAGGCCTTAAAAACAAGGCTCCAGAAATCCCAGCTAAATGATTTATAGGAACCAAATGGACCCTTATGGGTCTGTAACTCTGAGAGTGTACAAATGGTTTTGTACACTCTCAGAGTTGGAACCAAATGGACCCGTTCTCTCAGAGTTAAATTAACATTGATTTTACAATATGAATTGGGGTCCCAGACATAGAAATGCCATTAAATGGGGGTCCGTAGCCTAATGCGTGTCAAACTGGGGGGGTCCTTAAATTACAATGATTGAGAATCACTGCTAGAGCCGTAAAAAATCTTCTCTTATAAGGGGTCCCTGGCTTATCTTTTCAAATGGGGGTCCGCAGACTAATAAGTGTCAATTTGGGGTCATTGACATGAAAAAGTTTGAGAACCACTGATCTAAACCATGCTCATTTTGCTAGGGTTGGATGGCTTAGGGTAGAGGACAGAGTGCAGTAACTTGTAATGGGCCTGGTCTACAAGATACACTACACCACTAAGATACCCATGTACCTGTCAAACTAAATTACTTCAAAAACGTTAAAGTCGCTCACAAGTACAACACCAGAGGGAGCTCCACTGATCTTGTTCAACCCAGATTTGTCACACAAACAAGGGGTGCAATTTGTTCTACTGCTATGCCTCCCAAATGTGGAACACCCTACCAACAGTTATACAAAAGGGTGACTAAAAGAGCACTTCTTTTTGGAACGCAGTTCTTATATGACGCGATATTAAACACGTATATGGGAATTCAGAATGGGGGGAAAGGATGCGTAGGATGTGTACATTATGTAAGACTTCGGTGCTCTATAGCAGGGGTCTTCAACAGGGGGTCCGGGACCCCTAGGGGGTCCTCAGAGTTACTACAGGGAGTCCGCCAAATCTTTGTGATAGGATTATTTTTTTTTTTACATTAACCACTTGAACCCTAGCATCCCTTTTCTGAGGAGAACTTTAGCCAAAAATAGCCGATCTACAAGCTCACAACGCCTCGCGTGAGCTTGTAGATCGGCTATTTTTGGCAAAGAGGTGTAGGTGTCGAGGGAAAAAGAACAGTAAACGTCAACAAAAAAAGTTGAATCTGAAACACAATTTTATACAATATAGAGTAGGGGGTCTCTGCTTCATCTCTCTCAGCTAGGGGGTCCTTGGGCTGAAAACGTTGAAGACCCCTGTTCTACAGCCATTAGAACGGTACCTCAAAGTTCCCCAGCAGTGACCTGCTGAAGGAGGACGAGGGCCAGCTGGAGCGTGAAGGGCGACAGGACTCGGCGTGTCTTCCACTGCGGAGCTGTCGACTGGAGAGGAACACAGGACAGTAGGAGAGGTCATTTTATAAGCAGGACAAGTAGGTACTGCCCCCCACACATACACACACTAGCAGTTATTCATGAACAAGTATCACAAATGATGTTGGTTTGGTAGCCATACAAGCTGACCAACCAGTTGAAGACATTGCAGATTGTTTGCTTTCATGAACTATCCGAGATCATTGAACAATGTCCACTTCAAATACTCTTAAACAAACTAATAAACCGGAAATAGGCTTACATAAGCAAGCTCACAACGTGTCGCGCTTTGCAGATAGCCTATGTTCGGTGCAATGACACTTTATTTTACACTTTATATAACTTTATAAATGTGCAGTTCACCCAAATAATTATGTATTTTCTATCAATTACACACCCCATGAAGCCTTGAATTCAAGAAGAAGAATTCAATTATTTGATGACCGGCAGAGGCTCCGGTAGGAGACTCAAAGAGACAAAGAGTCTCCTACTGAGTCTTCTACTGACCACCAATGACCCGGTCATCAAATTATTGTCTCAGGAATGCGACAAAAACAAAAAGGAATCTCCAGAATTTAAGGCTTCATGGGGTGTGTAATTGATAGAAAATAAGTAACTATTTGGGTGAACTCCTCCTTTAAGCCAGGGGTTCTCAACCTTTTCAGGCCGCGACCCCCAAAATAATGATATTATTTCCCGCGACCCCCCGCGTGCACGCGCACGGTCCCGTTCGCGCGCGCGAAGGTTATTTAATTATAATAGGTTCTTTGATAATTGTTTATTTTCAAAACATGTTTGCAAAAAGTGGGTAAATTGAGTAAATGAACTGATAAAACATGAATTAATGATAACATAAAAAAATATTTTGTTAAAAAAAAAAAAAAAAAAAAAACTTTTTTTTTTTTCAAATTCACCAAAAAATCTGGCGACCCCCCCAAATTATTTGGCGACCCCCCTGGGGGTCGCGACCCCCAGGTTGAGAACCACTGCTTTAAGCTAATCATCTTGGGACTCCCCCAAATAATAATAAAAGTGGCGACTGAGAACTTTAATCCATACTCTGTTTAAACTCCATGGTGTTTAAACTCTGTTTAAACTCCATGGCGGCCATTTTGACGCTGAGCTTTGTACCTTTTCAGTCTCAGCCCACTCTTCAGCCTCCTGGCGGAGCGGGAGCAGTCTGTAGCACTCTGCAAATACAAGATCAACAATAAAAGGTTAAGATCACACCATCACACACCACCTCTCCCAGATCTCTAAGGTCACCACACCCCCTGACATTATTACAGTCAGTGTTTTGTGAGAGAAAAAAGCAACCAGGTTTAGGAAAACAAGCCCAAAAGAAGCACCTTAGGCCACATAAGCACTTTAAACCTATATGCATTAGTGAATCGGTCTTTAGTTTATGGTATTTTTCTCCGTTTTTAGGCATATTTTATAGTATTTTTACTTTGACTCAGCGCACTTTCACTCACTGAACGCATCGCGACACGTTGTGAGCTTGTAGAACGGCTATTTTCAAAAACTCTTGCAATAAAATGTGGAATATTTGGAATATTTTTTAAACATTCTAACACAGAGGCACTCAACATGTTCATGAAAATATTTGAGAACCACTAGTTTAAATAACAATTAAAACATTTGGAAACAAGCCTAAATAAGCAAATACACTTCAGAAAAGAGCCCAAAAAAACGCAACCATCTATTTTTACTAGCAACTTTACAGAAAAAAAAGCCCAAAGTCGCTTATAATAAGCCCACAAGGCAACGCTGATTACAGGGGCTAGGGAAGGGGCACGGCAACGTCCGTTTCTCTACTGGTGCTTTGATTTGTCTGACCAAACAACCAAACAAGCTAAACTCTCCCCCCTCTTCACTACCGCACCGGCTATCCACGGCTCTACCGGTCTGGAGACGACCGAACCCGCTCGGTCGTTGATCGGCGGTATCTTAAAAGTCCCGACCCGGCGGCACGGCGATATCTACAACAGGTTGTCGGCAGGAGACGCTTTCCAACGCCTCCCGCGGCGGCAGAGACGGGCCGATATCTTCGCGGTGGAGAGTTGGCTTAACAGTCACCACACCCCCTGGCCCCGACGGCTTCCCTCACTAGCAGTCGCGTTCGTTGGAGTGCCTGGCCGGCCGTGCTGGAGGCACATTACATTATATTACATTACATTACAGTCATTTAGCAGACGCTTTTATCCAAAGAGACTTACAATAAGTGTATTCAACATAGGTAGGGAACGAAACTACTAATCACCAGAAGTCTGAAGTGCATTTCCTGCTAAAACAAGCAACTAAGAGTATACCTAGCGCTAAGGTAAAAGTGCAATATATCAGCTATCTACTATCTTAACCAGATGAGACAAGTAGGAAAATCAACTGAGCATGAGCTAAAACAAATAAGTGTATCGACTAAAGAAGATCCAATAAAACAATACAATAATAAAACAAGAGCTCGTACAACTAGTTAACAACAAGTAGACAAGGCGAAGAGGAAGGGTAGTGTTTCCTGAAGAGGTGGGTTTTCAGCCTGCGGCGAAAGATGGGCAGTGACTCTGCTGTCCTGACATCAGTGGGAAGTTCATTCCACCACTGTGGGGCCAGAACAGAAAAAAAACTGTGACCGTGTGGATCGGCCAGAAGGATCACTGAGCGACGAGGCCCTTTGGTGGCAGACCGAAGTGGTCGGGCAGGGGTGTAAGCATCGACCATAGCCTGGTGGTAAGAAGGAGCTGTTCCTTTCACTGCCCTATAGGCTAGCACCAGGGTTTTAAACTGGATGCGAGGCACCGTTTCTGGATCCCAAAAACAAGTCCTACTTAAATGACGACTTCACCCATGTTCAACCTCTCTTCATATAATTGGTCCTCACTAATGCTCAGTGATAAAATGGTACCGTATGTGTCTACTCGGCCTGTGTCTCGACCTAAGAGGAGGGGCAGTGGACACTTCAGAAACGCGCCTACCAGTAAGAACAATCGCTAAACGCCTAAATGGGGCCATGGTGTGGCTATGTGTCCAGTACTTACTGGGTGGTGAGAGCTGGACGACGCCTCACCCACACACGCGTTGCCCATGTCCTGCCCGCTGCTCACGACAGAGGTCACCCACTCATCGTCCTCCTCCTCCACCCCACGGCCAGCGTTTAACCCCGCGCTGCTCTGGCCGCAAGACGGGGCCGCCGCCAGCCCTTCACCGCTGCCGGGCGGGGCCGCCGCCATCATCATCCCCCCCGCCGAGCACGGGGCTCTACGTCAGCTGGGGCTCGTACCCTCGTCGTCCGACCCGCTCACCACCACCACGGGGGACATCGCTTGTTTAGGGTGTTTTTTTTAAAGGCGTACGCCGTGAATTTCCCGTCTTCCTCGTCCGGAGTGAAAGAAAAGTAACGCGAGGGCCTTCTTCTTCTCCTCCGTCTCCCCCTCTCTCTCTCTCTCTCTCTACCTGTCTCTGTGACTGTCTCCCACCGTGCTCTGATGGACCCCCCGTGGGTCTCACAATGATCCCTGTGCCACCGTGTGACAACCCCCCCCCCCCCCCCCCCCCCCCCCCCCCCTGGCCTTTGTCACCTTTAAACCCCCTCCAACCTTAGAACCATAGAAGGCCCTTGTAAAAAATAAAAAAAGTGATTCTGGAAGCCAATGGGCCTTATCTGACCACTGGGAGGCCAGAAAGAGCCATGTGTGTGTGTGTGTGTGTGTGTGTGTGTGTGTGTGTGGCCCATGGGGGGGCAGAACAATGGCAGCCCCCTCAATGGGCTTCATTCTGGAGCTACTAGGCCTGTTCCAGCATGGGGTGATGGCATCCCCCACCACCCTCCCCCTTTCTCTCACTTCCTACTGCTATGTCACATGTTATCATGTGACATGTTCTTTATATTCTCCAATGCTTCCTGAGGATCAACCAGTGACGTCTACCTCTCATTGTTCCATCTCATGTTAACCCATTAAGACCTGAGGCCGATTCTACAAAATGTCTTCTAATTCCTAACTGTTTTTGATGTTACTATGTCAGTGGTTCTCAATCTTTTTCATGTCAAGGACCCCAAAATGTAGACGTATTTGGCCGCGGACCCCCATCTCAAAATACTTTGTTCTAGGGACCCCCAGAAGCAAAGATTTGAGTTGAAAATGTTCGCTTTAAAAATATATCTATTCAAAGATTTGCACACATTTTCAAGTTTTTTCAAAAATAGCAGATCTACAAGCTAGATCTGCTATTTTTGAATAGCCCAAAGTGTAAAATAATGTTTTTTAGCTCAAATCTAAAAATGACACAGTTCCAGGTGGGTTAAAGGAGAGACATTTGTCATATCCCACACAGGGGGGGCTATTGCCAAATGTCAGCTTTACCAAGCTGATGGCTGCTCAGATGGTCACGCTGACTGAACGATGACTGCAGTCGAGAGGTCGTTCTGGAAAACTCGGCCGATTGGCTATTTCTTTTTGCCAGCATGGAGAAACGCTTCTCGACAGACATGCCTCGGGCTGCTGTGAGCACCCTAGACCCTAGTGAGCACCCCAGACCCCAGTGAGCACCCTAGACCCTAGTGAGCACCCTAGACCCCTAGAGTTTTTAAGTTGCTTGATTCATTTGATATTCATTTGGTCAGACACGCCCCCCTCCATTTTAACCATGTGAGATTCATTGAAAACACACATCCTTGGTTCTGGTGACTGATATTGTGCGTGAGGGGGCTGTGTTTTTTCATTTATTACTATTATTTGCTTATTTTCATTTTATTATTATTATAATGTTTTTTTAACACTTAGCCTGCCCTAATTATTTCAGATTTTTTGCTGTTTTCTGCCAGAGATTTTTCTTTGAAATTAAAAAAGTACTCAGGAGCCGAGATACAGAATTTTTAAGTTTTGAGTTAACAAGGAAGTGGATAGGAGTCTAGATCTTCGAAAAATCATATCTCCTTGGTCTTTGGGTCAATTTTTTTTTTTTTTTAATTTTTTTTCACTTTTTTCAATAGAACGCATTTATGCGATCTTGGTGGCCAAGTGCGCTATTTAATAGATCGCATTTATGCGTGATTGGCAGGAATTTAGTTAAATAACAATAATTTTAATTCTTATTTTTTGTAATTGAAAAAAACACAGCCCCCTCTCACATTTGGACGATATCAGTCACCAGACCAAGGACGTGTGTTTTAAATTCTATAAGTTACCTTATGGACTACTGTCATTTGTTTTCCCAAGCGAACTTCTCCAGCCCAACACTTATGGAATACTTTCATTGCCGTAAGCAAGGAAATACTTTGTTTTGTTGTTACTTGTGGGTCAATTTATATATTTATTTATTAAGTAGCCGTGTAATAAGCGGGATAATGTATGAGGAGGTGGTCATTATTGAAATTTAAAGCCCGACAGGGTGATTATCCACCGATGCGGAGTGGAGGTGGATAATCACCCTGCCCATGCATTATCCCTTGCATAACTTATACAATCTGTATGGTAGACACTGGGGCCTAGCCCATAAAGCCACAGAGAGCACGTGCACCCCATGTATTTAATCCACTTTAAAAAAAAGGTTTGTGTGTGTGTGTGTGTGTGTGCGCGTGTATGTGCGCGTGTGTGCGTGCGTGCGTGTGCTAACCTTGGCCCGGTGGTCTCGCGCCGCAGGCAGCAGGTGGTTCCAGAAGGGGGCGGCCTTGGCGTCGGTGCCGCGGCAGGACGCCAGGCCCAGGCCGGGGGTCAGCAGCGCCACGCGGCTCCGCTTGGACGTGGACGGACCCTCGTCCTCAGAACACGACTCCCCCGTATCGCTGGGGGACAGCAGCCTCCTCTTGGCCGGGCAGGGGGCGTGGCCGCTGCCGGAGGGGGTGGGCCAAGAGGAGGAGGAGGGGGAGGGCGAGGGCGAGGGGGGGGAGGGCGAGGAGGCGGCGGAGGTCTGGGTGGCGCTGCGCTCCGGCGGGGAGGACTCCAGCCCCGCCCCCCACTCGGTGGCCTCGCCGGGCTCTGGAAGCTCTGAGTGGTGCGGCGGGGAGAAGGGTCCTCCTGGGGGGCTGGTGGGACTGGCCGGACCACCGGGGGAGCCTGGGGGGGGGGGGGGGGGGTTAGAGGGGCTTGTGTTACCATTACAACATTTAAAGGAGTAGTTCACCCAAAATAAATCAATTACACACCCCACGAAGCCTTGAATTCATGGACTTTTTTTGTTTTTAATAATGTGATTTTTTTATTGGCTCAGAAATGCGACAAAAATAAAACATTCTCCATTAATTCAAGGCTTCATGATGTGTGTAATTGATAGATAATAAGGTTTTTTTTTTGGGTGAACTACTCCTTTAAGTTGACGATTAATTGTCATACAAATAATTGAGATGAACGATGTTTTTTGGCATTGAACATTGGAACATAATAAATTCTGTTTGCCTTATAGGCTTCGTAATCTAAAATTGCACAGGGCAGATATGACAAAAAGTATACAAAGAAATTACTGACTGACATATTTAATAATTGTATTTATTATTTTTGCTATTTTTGGAAAATGTATGAGACTTTTTCAACAAGGAAACGATTATGACGATTACTTCAAATAATTCTGATTATTTCAAATAATTCTGATTATTTCAAATAATTCTGATTATTTCAAATAATTCTGATTATTTCAAATAATACTCATATGTAAGTATGTAATAACTGATGCCAGGCCTACCTGGGGATAAGCCACCGGCACAGCTCTCACTGCCAGGGGCGGAGTAGAAGACGGGACGGGGGCCCCCGGGCGGTGGCGGCGGCTCGGCCCTGGGCGGAGGCCCCTGCAGCAGCAGAGAGGGGGGGTCGCAGCAGGGCGGCCCCCCGTGCGGGTCAACCATGGGGGGCGATTTGGGCGAGAGCGGGGCGAAGGTGTCCGGGATGGGCCGGTCGTGGTTGTGCTGGGCGGGCCGCCGGGAGGGGGTGTGGCTCGGCGAGAGGGGCGGAGACCTGGGGGACAGCCCCCCCTCGGAATCCCTGTGCTCCATCGGTGTGCAAGAAGAATGCGTGGGGGGGGTGGGAGGGGGGCCCGGCCCGCACAGCACCCCCCCCTCTAGCCCGTCGTCGTCGTCGTCGTTGGAGTCCTCCAGGTGGGGGCGCTTGTGAGCCAGCGGGGGCTCTTCCAGACCCCTCTTCACCCCCAGGCGGGGGGGCCTCGGCTGGGTCTCGGCGGGCCCCAGGCGGGGAGACCTCGGCTGGGCCTCGGCGGGCCCCAGGCGGACCCCTCCCATCTGGGAGAAGATGGAGAGCTGGTAGACCTTCTGGATGCGCAGCTCCTCCTGGCCGAAGGGCCTGGGCCCCCCCGGGGGGTCCGGGCCCTGCGTGGGGGAGGTGGGGGGAGGAGGGAGGTCCCCCTCCTGCTCCGGAAGCTCCAGCGCCGGAGCCTCCTTACGGGCGAGCTCCACGTGGATGTGTCTCATGGTTGTGTGTTGTTGTTGGTCGCAGCAAAGAGTTTACACTAGTGTGTGTGTGTGTGTGTGTGTGTGTGTGTGTGTGTGTGTGTGTGTGTGTGTGTGTGTGTGTGTGTGTGTGTGTGTGTGTGTCTGGTAGGTCCTAGACACAACAAGACCAGTCCTACAGGAAGAACCAGTCCTACAGAAGACCAAGTCCTACAGAAGACCAAGTCCTACAGAAGACCCAGTCCTACAGGAAGAACCAGTCCTACAGAAGACCAAGTCCTACAGAAGACCAAGTCCTACAGAAGACCCAGTCCTACAGGAAGACCCAGTCCTACAGAATACCCAGTCCTACAGAAGACCCAGTCCTACAGAAGACCAAGTCCTACAGGAAGACCCAGTCCTACAGAAGACCCAATCCTACAGAAGACCCAGTCCTACAGAAGACCAAGTCCTACAGAAGACCCAGTCCTACAGAAGACCCAGTCCTACACTCCCTGCTGGGAGCCAGGAAGATCAAGCGCACAGCACCTGTAGGACGAACAACATGTTAACGTTATACTCAGCCAGACATCCCACCTCTCCCGGAAGTTCCGGTAGTCTATGCAAATGCCGACCAGGCGACCAAATGGTGGATATGCGGGAGAACGGTTTCTATTTACAGCTCATTGCTGAGATCCGGTCTAGAGCCCCGCCTACTGGCTTTGTAATTTGCATACATTAATTATAATAACTAGAGGTTTGGGCACATCTAGGCCCGATCAGCTACATCACAGCTACGTTGCACCAGTGATCCAACTGGCCATATATGGAGATGCGCAGTACGCTGGGGTCAAAATATAGGTGCCGCGGCCAAAAAGAAGGAAAGCTGTTGTGGCTAAAATGTTAAAATGTAGTTTTATATTAACTGTACAATATGTAAGTACATTGAAGGCGGGGAAAGAAGCCTAAGTATTAGCCAGAGCACTGGCTAATACTTAGGCCCTTTGCCCTGAAGTGCCCTTTTGAAAAAAATTAATAAAAAAACGTTCTCTTTTTTTCAGTTTACAGCAGGGGTCTTCAACTCGGGGTCCGGGACCCCCAGGGGTCCTCAGAGTTACTACAGGGGGTCCGCCAAATCTTTATGTGATATGATTTTTCTTTTTACCATAACCACTTGAAACCTAGCATCCCTTTTCTGAGGAGAACTTTAGCCAAAAATAGCAGATCTACAAGCCCACAACGCCTCGCGCTGCGAGGCGTTGTGGGCTTGTAGATTGGCTATTTTTGGTAAAGAGGTATAGGTGTAGAGGGAAAAAAAGAGCAGACCAAGTAAACCAAAAAAAAGTATAATTTACTTGAGCACCTGCCCCTCAAAATGTCTGTGCACGCCACTGCAACAGTCTGTGGCAAGTTTGGAGGCAAATGGAGTGATCTTGTGCTGAGCAACCCCGGACGTACTTTCGGAGGTCATTTCAATTATAGCAGTAGGATAATGAATGACGTATATTTGGGTCCCTGCAGTAACATACAAAATAAGGGACGCCTAGAACTAAATCTCACAGTATAATGAATTATGTACAGTTTAGAGGGTTAGTCTTCTGTATTTGAAGGGACGGGTGGCATATCCTACGGGGTGGCGCTCTGACCTGTGTGCCCTGTGTCCTTGTTGTTGTTGTTGTTGTTGTTGTCCAGATGTGGCGGCCTGGCGGCCTGCCCGCCACAACATCTGGCAGCTGGCTCCAAGATGGCCTCCTCCTACGGCAGCAGGACTCCGTACGTCTCCATGGCGACCAGGGCACGCCACCAGCATCACACACAGGTGAGTAAACGACAGGAAACGGTTTCGGCTCCAAAAAGGAAGTAGAAGAGACAGGAACTATGGGGCCTGTTTGGCAGAAGGGGGAGGGAGGGAGGGGCATTTAATGATTATGCATATATGCAAATGTGATTTCTAAATTATTTCCTTCTAAAAGCTCATCGTTACCGAGGGGCGGAGCGTCAGTGAGGTAGGAGGCTCCTCAGAGGAAATACTTCTTCTGCACAGGAAGTGACTCTACTCTGGCTCCGTCTGTGATTGGCCGACGGCTGGACACGCCCTCCCTGGTCATCGAGGCGTGGGGTGTGGCATGGCGGTGACATCATGACAGGAGCATTCCACTCACGATCCCTACAAATACACCACACACACACACACACACACACACACACACACACACACACACACACACACACAGCTCAATTCAATTGTGTATCATGCTAACTTGTTGAGTGTTAACGTCATGCTAACTTGTTGAGTGTTAACGTCATGCTAACTAGTTGAGCGTTAGCCTCACGCTAACTTGTGCAACACTACTTGGGCCACAACTTGAGAATGTTGGAGTCACACTGAGACAGTGTCATGGCAACCAAGCTAGCGAGTGACAACAGTTCCTTTGTACTGGAACACAAAGACAGCAAGAGGAGAAGAAATACACAGAGAGAGAGAGAGAGAGAGAGAGAGAGGGGGGGGGGGGTTTCAAAGATGCTCTTCCAACTAAATAAGTCCAAGTGCAACAACATGGCTACTGGCTGCTCTCTGGTGTCGCCAGATCTAGCGAGAGAAACATGCAACCATGTCTATGATAACAAAATAAGCGACTGTAGGGCACAGGTCAGTCAAACTTTAATTTCCCTGTAAATCAGTGTTGCCATATTGCGAGTTGCGAGATAAATAAGCAACCGGGTCTATGAAAACAAGCCCAAAAAGAAGCGACTAACACATTAAACACACTTTAAACCTACTGTATATACATGGGCGTGGCTATTTGAAAATAGCCGATCTATAAGCTTGTAGATCTGCACATTCAATTGCCTTGAAATGTGCAATACAAATAAAACTGCCTTACAAGATGGAGAGAAAAGGAGTGCACGCACGCACGCACGCACACACACACACACGCACGCACGCACGCACGCACGCACGCACGCACGCACGCACGCACACACGCACACACGCACACACACGCGCACACACACACACACACAAACACACACACACACAAACACACACACACACACAAACACCCAGTGACTCCAGGTAACAACACTGATGATGTGTCCAAGTTTGTGCATCAGTTGATGTTTTATTAACCGGTAGTTGTGGGTTGCAGATTTTTGGGGCTTGTTTGGGCTTCCTTACTAAATGTTGTTTAAATGGTAAATGGTGCATTTATATAGCGCTTTTATCCAAAGCGCTTTACAGAGATTGTGCATTACATTCACCCATTCACACACACACACACACACTCATACACCGACGGCGGAGGAAACCATGCAAGGCACCAACCTGCTCTAAAGGAGCAATTAGGGGTTCAGTGTCTTGCTCAAGGACACTTCGACACTAACTCTGGGGGAGCCCGGGATCGAACTGGGAACCTTGCGGTTCACCATCCGGCCACTCTACCCCTGAGCCACTGCCGCCCCAACCAGTGGTTAAACCAGTGGTTCTCAAACATTTTCATGTCAAGGACCCCCACATTGACATGTATTTAAAATGCCGGGGACCCTCATACAAGATTTGAGTTGTTAAAATGTTTCAAAAACATTCCACCTTTTCCCCAAATCATGTGCATATTTTTATAGACCTGGTCGCTTGTTTCTCTCGCAAAATGTGGCAACACTGGCAGTCAGTCACACACCAGTACCTCTGAGACACTGTGCCGTGTGCATCCATGCAACCCCCCCCCCCCCCCTTCTCCCCCCTCACATATTAAACCACTGTTTTCCCAAACAGGGAATGGGTTACGAGTAAATATCTCCTTTGTTCCGTTTGCTATACCTTTAAAAATAACAATATATCATTTCAAAAGATTGAAAAAAGTTTCAAGAAAAAAAATCAAAACTTATGACCAATTAAAAACAATTGCAACATTTTTCCAAAGTATTTCATGAATGAAATCACTAAATCAAACAATCACGCCGTGATGTGAGCTTGTGTATCTGCTATTTTCACTAGTTTGGGTCCCGGGCAAACATGTAATTTATCTTTTGGGTCTCGAGCTAAAAAGGTTTGGGAACCACTGCACTAAACCATGGAGACAGTGTTTCATGTGGTGTCATTTCACCACACCACCAACAGGGGCATCCTATTCTGGCCAAGCCTATATTGTTCAGCAATTTCATACCCGCTGTCTTTCTATATCGTGTCACCCAGGGGCGGACACACTGTAGGCACAGTAAGGCCTGTGCCTTACCTCGAATACACTGTGCCTCCGCCAGACAGCTTTTTGTGTATATTCACTATGAATATCGCCCCCTATACTTAAGGCCGACAAACAGCTTAATACACTTCCATTCTCTTCCATTTTAGGGGCGGCCATAGCTGAATGGTTAGTGAGCCCGCCTAGGGCCCAGGTTCGATTCCAGGCCAGGTCAGCATATGTGTCGATGAAATGAAATTTGTCCCTGAGCAAGACTCTTAACCCCTAATTGCTCACAGGTTCTCATTGGAAACAACCGCAAGGACTTTCATGAACGACCTGTTAAAAGGAATTATTCTTTATCTCTTATCTCTCTCTACGTCCTGCGTGTCTGGAGGATGTTGACTCTTTTGAGCCAATGTGTATTCTCAGAATCACATTTCATATTCGAGTGTGAAATGTGTCTGTCTGTGTCCCTCATTCACATAACCGGTTTTCTACGTCATGACATAAGCACACAATATAAACACCACACACACAATGTCCTGGCCTCGTTGTCTTGATTCATTTTTGATTCTTGAGACAGCAGAGAGACAGCAATATATGGCACCGGTGTAAAAAAAACAAGTTTGTCCAGAGCAAACTCATCGACGCGAGGACGCCTAAACCAGTGGTTCTCAAACTTTTTCATGTCAAGGACCCCCAAATTGACACTTATTAGCCCGCGGACCCCCATTAGAAAAATATATGTCAGGGACCCCCCATAAGAGACGATTTTTACAGCTCTATCAGTGATTCTGAACCATTTTAATTTCAAGGACCTCCAGTTTGACATGCATTAGGCTACGGACCCCCATTTAATGGCATTTCTATCTCTGGGACCCCAATTTATATTCTAAAGTCAATGTTAATTTAACTCTGAGTGTACAATCCATTTGTACACTCTAAGAGTTACAGACCCATATGGGTCCATTTGGTTCCTACCCGTCATTTAGCTGGGGACCCCCTGCAACCCCCTCAAGTACCCCGGGGGGTCCCCGGACCCCACTTTGAGAACCAAAGGCCTAAACGGCCGCCACCGCCCACCGCATTCAGGACGAGCTGCTTGAGGCTGCAGCATCAGTCCTGCGTGGTAAAATAAAAGCTGAACTCAGTGGACAATATTTCGCAATACTCACAGATGAGTATAAAGATCTTTCCAAACGGGAACTAGTTGCAGTTTGTATTCGATTCATGGATGGAGGACTCATCAAAGGGCGGGCAGTAGGATTTATTGACACCGCGGATTAGACTGCACGGGGCATCACAAAAAAGATTTAGGAAATTATTGAACCCCTCGAGTTGGATCAAAAACTCTGTGTTGGGCTTATTGCTGCTACTGTGATGGAGCATCTGTCATGTCGGGGTACAAGGGAGGTGTGCAAGCGCTCCTAAAAGAAACCTTTCCGAGTGCAGTTTATGTACACTGCAATTCTCACTGGAATGTAGTGCTTTGCACTGTAGTCAAAGCATCCCTGGACATTAGCAATACATTGCCAGCGTGGGGCCTACCGCGTATTTGCCAGGCCTTACTCATAGAGAGATCCTGCGTCCGCCACTGGTGTCACATCCTATGACACCGGAAATGAATGCTTTTGGTTGGGTAGCTTGTCAATCAAGAGCGGAGGAGGGGAATTAATGCTATTGGTTGTGTAGCTTGTCAATCACATCATCCCGCCCCTCCTCGAGCATACCCTACTTTATCATACATTTTAGAATAAATGGGACCATGATTTACCATCTCATGGTGATTGAAAGAAGACTTTAAACTAGCGATTGGAAGCATATAGTATTTATGATAATGTTTATTAAGGTAAGACAATCTAAAGTTTGTCAAAAACCCACCCACATTCATATGAACTGTTACTTCCTATATAGACTCAATTTCAAAGCCGGAAGCTGGGCCCTTGGTCATAATAGGGGCGTACAGTGAAAATAGCAGATCTACAAGTTCACAACGCGCCACAACGGCATGCGTTGTGAGCTTGTGGATTTTTGCTATAATATTTCTCAAACTTTTTTCATGTCAAGGACCACCCAAAATGTTATGTATTTGTCCATGGACCCCCCCCCCCCCAATCTCAAAATATTTTGTTCCAGCTTGTAGATCTGCTATTTTTTGAACAGCCCAAAGAAATCCAAAATGACACAGATGCGTTCCTGGATTGAATGGGTTAAATAACATGGTGTATACTTGAATCTATATGATAGCATGTGTCTAAACAACATGCTGTCTACAGTCTTCAGGGCCTGTACAGGTACCCAGCCCCCCCCCAGGGCCCCCCAGGGCCCAGGGAACGAGGGGACAGTGAGAAATGGCACCGCAGTCAGCACTGTGTATGTATTTATAGGCCATTCCCCAAGTCTCTGAGCTCGTTGGGAGCACCCCAGGGTCCCACGTCGGGGCCCCTTTTGGTTTCTGACCTCATTATGATGTAGCATAGACAGTGTTCACTGCTACATCCCTGTAACCATGATGTCATGTTTTACCCCCGGGAAGGGCAGTGTTGCCAGATGTTGCGAGAGAAACAATCAACCAGGTCTATGTTAAGTGTTTAAACTGAAGCAAGCCCAAGTCAGCAATTACACGTTAGAAACAAGCCTAAAAAAACGCAACCCACAAATTCCAATATTTACAAGTGACTTTACAGGAAAACAAGCCCAGACTCGCTTATAATAAGCAGACATGGCAACAGGGTTGGGGAGGAGAAGAGCTTGTTTTTGTTACCTCAACATCCTGAGTTTGACTGCTACACCAGAATGCTATGATGTGCAGTACTAAACATCAACCAGGATGAACATGTTACATCCTGGTTGATGTAACATGTTCATGAACATGTTACCAACACTCCATCTGTATGGAGGCCTGAGTGAGAAGATGGCTGCAGCAGCCAGGAGAATGAAACTGGTCTGTCACTGCCTTTGACACCCGGGAGGAAAGTACTGGCGAGCTAGCCAGGTGTATGGAGGATGGAGATGACTGGAGACGCCGGAGGGCTCATCCTAGGATAAACTACAGAGAGAGAGAGAGAGAGGGGGGGCTCTATCTCTCTATCTGTGAGTTCTTAAGTTTGACCCTGGCCATCACTTACACAACTTATGAAGTCAAGTAGAAGACGGCTAAAGGAGGAAGTTATTATTTGTTCTCTGCTGCTGCTTGTGTAATGCTGTCACTGTGTGTTATACTAATGTGATTCAAGCTGTTGTCCTATCGCTGTCATTGTGTGACCCAAGGACTGGATGACACATGTTCTGGCTGTTTCTGGCTCTGGGATTATGAAGGCTGATGTGAAACTAGAGAGTATGTTGGTTGTGTCTTTTAAGGCCTTAAGGCCCTAAAAACAAGGCCCCAGACATCTCAAAACAAACTGGTAAGGCTACTTCTTGGCCTCATACATACAACCCATCTAACCCCTGCTCACTTTGCTAGGGTTGGATGGCTCAGGGTTGAGGACAGAGTACAGCAACTTGCAATGGGCCTGGTCTACAAGATACACCACAACATTGGGATACCCATATACTCTAAATACTTCAAAAACGTAAATTAAGTCCACAATCATAACACCAGAGGCAGCTCCACTGATCGTGTTCAACCCAGATTTGGCACAAACAAGGGAATGAACTCTTTCTCATGCTATGCAACAAAAATGTGGGATGCCCTACCCAAAGGAGTAAAGGAGTGTAAAACCCTACTCACTTTCAAAACTGCCCTAAAGAATCACCTTCAGGAGGCTGCTAAATCCTAACAGTTTTCTGAAAAACATATATTGTTATAATATCAGTAGTTCTCAAACTTTTTCATGTCAAGGACCCCCGAAATTATATGTATTATATGCGGACCCCAAAATATGTTGTTCCAGGGACCCCCAGAAGCACAGATTTGAGTTAAAAAATGTCATGATTTGCACTACATTAGCAGATCTACAAGTTCATAGCGCGGCACTAAGTGATTGTGATTAGGCGATGATGTCATCATAGTGTCAGGCCTATCTGCACCATGCCCTCTCTCTGTCCTGACTTAACCCTTTGTGAAGCCTGTCACTCAGCCGGCCTGCCAGCGTCTGATAGGGTCTAGTGACGTCACGTGACCACAGGGCGGGACGGACGTCCCCGGGTATGACAACCATAGATATAGAAACCTAGAGATACTAGATTGTCCTCTGCAGTTCATTGGAGCGACCTGTATAGCAATACAAGGCTCTGGAGGCCGCCATAGAAGGCCTGCATGCCACTCAAAGTGACTACTGGCCAATTACAGTGCGTTGACTACTGGCCAATCACGGCGCGTCTGACTAGTTGCTGCGCGGCTGCCTCTTAAAGGGTTAAAGGTTCTAAGGTTCTATGACATTCATTTTCACTTTTTTTATTGTCTCCGCCAGAGGCGGAGAGTATGTTTTCGTCTCCGTCCTTCCGTGTGTCCGCCAAGCTAACATTGGTCAAGCTTCACGTGACACGTGACAATATGTTGAAAGGGTGTGCTTTGATTGGCTAGCGAGACGCATGACGAAATAGAAACCTATAAATTGGTGTGTCACTTCAAAAAAATCATTTATATTTTTTGAAGTGAGCTTCCATCAGCCAAGCTAACATTGGTCAAGTGACACGTGACAATATGTAATATAAATAGGTAAGACAGGATTAATCAGGAACAGTACTGGCGGAGACCTGTGCTCAGAGGAGCACATTTTCTAGTTTTCACTTTTTTTATTTTTTATGTTTTTTGGGGGGTTTTATGACCTCAATTACACCCCAAAAAACTGAACTTTAAACATTCAGTGGATTTTCTGTGGTCTGGGGTTTTTTGAATTATTAGGCTGAAAAGTAACGAACACCCCCCTTCTGTGACGCACGCTGAAACTTCCCGAGGGAGAGGGCGGAAGCTGGTGAGCGCCGGAGATACAGACGCCTCAGAGCCAGAGGAAGAGTCTACCTTTACATATCTATGATGATAACTGTCTGCCAAGCCCCGCCCACCTGAGCCACGTGAGGCTCAAGTTGGCGGGGCTTGCACCGAAACAATAAAAGGCTTAAATTGTCCGTGTTTCTCCAGCGTTGAGCTCTTCTGAATAGATTAGTCACTTTGACCTATGACCTCTAGATCATTGGTCCGGGGACCCCCAGGGGTACTTGAGGGGGTTCCAGGGGGTCCCCAGCTAAATGATGGATAGGAACCAAATGGACCCTTTTGGGTCTGTAACTCTGAGAGTGTATAAATGGAACCAAATGGACCCGTTAGGGTCCATTTTACTATATAAATTGGGGTCCCAGAGATAGAAATGCCATTAAATAGGGGTCTGTAGCCTAATGCATGTCAAACTGGGGGTCCTTGAAATTAAAATGGTTGAGAATCACTGCTAGAGCCGTAAAGATCTTCTCTTATGGGGGTCCTTGACATATCTTTTCAAATGGGGGGTCCGCAGGCTAGTAAGTGTCAATTTGGGGGTCCTTGACATGAAAAAGTTTGAGAACCACTGCTCTAGATCTCCCACCATTTTGAATTATATGAAAAGCTGTTAAAATCTATCTCCTCCTGGGATTTCTTTCAATGTGCACAAAACTTTGAACTTTGGACCTATGTCGACAAAAATCGTACTGACATTTTCTTAAGTGAAAAAATGAAGCTTTTATTATACGTAGCCTGCGAGTTAGTTCTGGCAGGTACACTCGAGAGGTTACATGCATGCTCGTTCTATGTGGCTGTTTACAGCGTCATGCAGACCCATACAGTATGTCATACAATGACGTGGCAGTCAGCTGTCCAATCGGGTGGGTTATTTAAAATGTAGCAGAGCCTGAACGCCAAAATAAAATATTACATCCACTCTTGTATTCTCATTCTATACTATTGTTTCAATATATTTGGTCTGTAATATTGGTTCAATCTATTTGTGAGTTATCTGACATGAGCCAATGAATATTGCAGTTTTATGAAAAGGATCCTTCCGCCCATAACTACATAAATGCAGAGTCACATTGTTATGAAACTTTGCAGTATGGTAGAGGGTCATTCCAAATACCGCTGATCAATCAAAGCATGTCCCCTTTTTAATACGAGATTAAATTGCATTCGTTTTCAATTGTGTGATGCTTGTTGTAGTGAAACATGGGCATGGCACATGACAGAAGGAAAAACGTTATGATTTTCAACTAATTTAAACAGGACTGTAGTTGAATGGGTAGAAAGGACGCCTGGGAAACAGAAGGTCACAGGCTCGAATCCAGGCCACGGCTATGAAAAACTATAGCCTAAAGAATACTAGGATCCGTCCATGTTGTGCAGATGAAGGGAAACATTTGGCAAACTTTTGTCTTGAGGACCTCATTTGAAACAAACAGACCGGCAATGTTCATTCCGTAGCTGCATAGGTTTACCTTTGATCCTATTGATTGGTCTAAGTCGGTGAGATACTGACCTGCCAACGTTTAATCAGACTATTGATTTGTCTAAGTCGGTGAGATACTGACCTACCCACGTTTAATCAGACTATTGATTTGTCTAAGTCGGTGAGATACTGACCTACCCATGTTTAATCAGACTATTGATTGGTCTAAGTCGGTGAGATACTGACCTACAGACGGGGCTCAGTAGGTGTTC
>NC_139941.1:56015838-56023338 GCF_963454915.1 Gymnoscopelus microlampas
TGATACAACACAACACCATCCTACTGTCTACAGTAGGATGGTGTTGATACAACACAACACCATCCTACTGTCTACAGTAGGATGGTGTTGATACAACACAACACCATCCTACTGTCTACAGTAGGATGGTGTTGATACAACACAACACCATCCTACTGTCTACAGTAGGATGGTGTTGATACAACACAACACCATCCTACTGTCTACAGTAGGATGGTGTTAATACAACACAACACCATCCTACTGTCTACAGTAGGATGGTGTTAATACAACACAACACCATTCTACTGTCTACAGTAGGATGGTGTTAATACAACACAACACCATTCTACTGTCTACAGTAGGATGGTGTTAATACAACACACAGGATGGTGTTGTGTTGCATTAACAGCTTAAACTAATACACTCGCTTACAAGTTGTTTTGGTAACAGATCAAACAAGTGACCGTTTATGTTTTCATTACAGCCTAAAATAAGTTATGTAGACCTGTGTGTGTGTGTGTGTGTGTGTGTGTGTGTGTGTGTGTGTGTGTGTGTGTGTGTGTGTGTGTGTGTGTGTGTGTGTGTGTGTGTGTGTGTGTGTGTGTGTGTGTGTGTGTGTGTGTGTGTGTGTGTGTGTGTGTGTGGTGTGACAGGCTGGCCAGGCAGCTCAGAGGATGGAATGTTCCAGAGAAATATGTGCTGCCTATTCAGAGGACAGGAAATAATCTGCCCCTCTCCCTCTCCCTCTCTCCCTCTCTCTCTCTCTAAGAAGTTGTCAAAAACACATTTATGTGGAAAGGTTATCGTGAGAGATTCTATCATAAATAACTGGTTTAATTGAAAGGGCAAGCAGGCTGTGCAAGCCTTCACATGTCCTACCCTTAGACCAGGGGTCTGCGACCTTTTTGACATGAAGGGCCAAACCCCTGCCATGGACAGTTAAACATATGGACGAAGGTAATGGTGACGTCACCCATTGGTTTCAACAGAACCTTTTTGAAGCCACTTTTTTCTGCGAATTCAAATCCCTGAAAAGCAACTGGAAAACGAACGCTATTGGCTAGAAGGGCAGCGAGGGATGCGGCGACTCGCTCGGACGGTGTCTCTCGTTGCTCTAGTCCACTAGAGACGGCGCACCTCTGGCGTTGTAACGTTTGTTCTTGTTTTTTGCCAAACTACTTCCTAACTTAACATTAGGGGCTGCTCTCTGCTAGTCTGTTCTCACCAAGCGGGCCGAGTGGCCTCGCTGGGTGGCGACACAAACTATACATAAACCTAACCTTAATCCTAATAAAATCATTTTAACCCATTAAGACCTGAGGCGATTCTTTAAAAAATCTAAATCATAACAGTTTTTGGAAAAAAAACTTTAAAAAAAATGTTTTCAAGATTTTTCAATAGCAGATCTACAAGCTCATAGCGCGGCACTCGGTGCCGCGCTATGAGCTTGTAGATCTGCTATTTTTGAATAGCCAAAGACATCTAAAGTGACACAGATGCGTTCCAGGTATCAATTGGGTTAAAGGACGACTTCACCGTTTTTCAACCTATCTTCATATAATAGGTCCTCACTAATACTCATGATAAAATGGTACCATTTTGTTCTACTCTGTCTGTGTCTCAGAGGAGGGCTGTGGACAGTTCAGAGTCCCGTCTACCAGTGACATCATCGATGGGGAATCCAAGCTAATAGAAACTGCAGGCTTTCTATTCCTGGAGAGTTGCAATGCAATAAAAGAAGCCATTGTTCTCGTGTTAATAAAAATCGAAATAAAAAATGTGAAATCTTGTTGGAAAAAAGAATCATGCCTAGATGATGTCACTGGTAGACGGGTTTCTGGACTGTCCACAGCCCTCCTATGAGACACAGACCAAGTAGAAAAAAATGGTACCATTTCATCATGAGTATTAGTGAGGACCAATTATATGAAGATAGGTTGAAAATAGGTGAAGTCGTCCTTTAAGTAAACAGCGGTGGGAGCGGGATTCGATCCCGTGGCGCTGGTATGGACAGTCTAATGCTCAGCGGTGCACGCCACGGAGACAGACTGGTACCACAGGGTTTGGGAGTCACTTTTAACACGGTCCGCTCGTGTGAAAGGCAGTTCCGCGTGTGTCACAGAAGGGGGGCGTTGCCAAGTTGTTGACAGACAAGTTAGGCAACAAGCTGTGGCCAATCAGAGGCAGGCGGGGGCGGGTCTTTGCGTAACCGGTTTGCAAAATGGATTTACACGGCCGGTGTGATTTGT
Organism: Gymnoscopelus microlampas; assembly: GCF_963454915.1. Taxonomy (NCBI): domain Eukaryota; kingdom Metazoa; phylum Chordata; class Actinopteri; order Myctophiformes; family Myctophidae; genus Gymnoscopelus; species Gymnoscopelus microlampas. The sequence continues at coordinate 56,018,070 of NC_139941.1, forward strand.
CTTGTTGGGCCACAAACAAAAGGAACATATGGAGTCAGGAGAGACGGGCAGCACGCCATAAACTCATCAGCTGGTCCCTGGGCCTGAGGCTGTAGGGCATGAGGGACCATTATGAAAATGTCAGGCCACGATTATTGTTGCCAAAATATTTGTGATTATATGCCACTTTTTTTTGTTAACCACTTGAAACCCAGCATCCCTACAAGCTCTTTGTGGAGAAGAGATTTGGTGTAGAGTAGAGTGTAGATGAAAAAAAGACTGTACCGAGTGCACTCTTTACACGTCCGTTTCACCAAGTATAGAGAGGGTTTAACACATTGATTGCCAAGATACTGTATTAAACATAGTTTTCTATCCCCTTGCCAGCGTGGAACCGACATTGTGTCCCAAAAACACAAACAAAATAGTCCCCTTAGCGGAGGGATCTGTGTGTCCATAGGAACGGCAACGTTCCGCCATTTTGGGGCTTCGGCCCGCTGAAAACTAGTGGTTTTCAATGCAAAAAAAAAAGAAAGTGAGTTACAGCTGTTTTTCTGAAAATCCCAAACAGGAAGCGGATGGCTTCCTGTTTTTTTGGAACGACGTCACATCCACATTCTACTTCTCTGAGTGACGATCGATCATCCAAAAGCTGTATTAGGTCGCCCCATGAAAGAACGCATCAATGGGATCTTGGCAAGAATCAATGTGTTAAGTGGTACCGGACATGCAGCTCGAATTGACATCAGTGAATGACAGAGGATAATGTCATGATAAATGTAAAACATTCACCATAAATAGCCAATCTACAAGCTTGTGCACACCCACAGTGTTCACACTTGCTTCCCACAAAGACTTTGCCTGCAATGGTGTAGGTGATGGTCCCAAGCAGGACACACCCATTTCGGATGCTGTCAAATGCCCTGAATGGGACATTATGAGGTGTAATCAGACTCTAGACGCCTTAACAGACGACGTCACGCTGATAAGAACCAGTATGCGCGCGCAGGTCGTCGCCAGCAAATGAACCCCACCGCTCATAAGATGCAATGTTAAAGTGGTCACAGCCTCACGTGTAAAAATGCATCCCATCAAACTTTCAGATGCTGTTTTTCTCCCAGTATGCAGGAAGAATAGTTAGGAATTTGACTGTGATCTCTCGCTCTTTAAATGTATAATCCTTGGTTTCTGTTGTGTGTAAACAATCATAACAATTTAAAGCAGTTGTCCCCCAAACCCCACCTCCAGCGGCTGTCATAAAAACGGAGGGAGCACTCTATGATCACGGCACCAGAACCTGCTCTCGCTCGCACAGCCGAGCCTAATTTATACTCCGTCCCGCGAAGGTGTCGCACGCAGAGAACAGACCTCCAAGCTCACAGCGGTCTCATCCGCGACGCGGGTGTGAGCTTGTAGGTCAGCTGTTCTCGGCGCACAATACCGTTGCGCGATGCAGTTCATATGTCTCACTAGGGCGCACCCCACTAGCCCTACACACAAGAGGAGGTTGAATGAACTGAAACCAGCGCACCCCAAAACAACAGGTTTGGGGATCTGTTGGGAATTGATTACATGAAACAGTCACAGGAATAGTAAGGGCCTCATAAGCTGGGTGACCCATAGAAATGTTATAGATAGCTTTGCATCCTCCTCCTCCTCACAGATAGTGGCTCATATTGAAGGCTGCATGGGCTATTTATCCACCATATGGACAAACTGCAGGCTTCATGTAGGCCTATATATTTACCCTACATATAGACAAACTGCAGGCTTCATGTAGGCCTATATAGAGCACCGAAGTCTGACGTAATTTACACATCCTACCTGGACGTGTTTAATATCGCGTCAAATAAGAACTGTGTTCCAAAAATAAACAAATGACCCCGGCGCTTTGACTCTTATGGATATGAAGCATCAACTGACGGTGAGAAAACGCTAATGTTACCGAATTAGTAACATTTTCGCCAATAACAGACTGTATGAAATATGAGTGATGGACTATCATAAACGATACAGAACCTCCTCCTTGACAATATCGCAGAGACAGTTTGTTTATTTTTGGACCCCAATTCTTATATGAGACGATTCTATGATGACACGATGTTATTCTCCATAGAGAAATGACTTTACGAACCAGGGGATGAACGAGTGACGTCAGGACTTCTGTACTCTATTTACCCTCCATATGGACAAACTGCAGGCTTCATGTGTAGACCTACAGCATTGGTTCTCAAAGTGGGGTCCGGGGAGTCCCAGGGGTCCTTGAGGAGGTTCCAGGGGGTCCCCAGCTAAATGATGGATAGGAACCAAATGGACCCTTATGGGTCTGTAACTCTGAGAGTGTACGAATGGAACCAAATGGACCCTAACGGGTCCATTTGGTTCCATTTGTACACTCTCAGAGTTAAATTAACATTGATTTTACTATATAAATTGGGGTCCCAGAGGTAGAAATGCCATTAAATGGGGGTCCGTAGCCTAAATGCATGTCAAACTGGGGGTCCTTGAAATCAAAATGGTTGAGAATCACTGCTAGAGAGCCGTAAAAAAAATCTTCTCTTATGAGGGTCCCTGGCATATATTTTCAATTTGGGGGTCCTTGACATGAAAAAGTTTGAGAACCACTGGCCTACAGTATATTTACCCTCCATATGGACAAACTGCAGGCTTCATGTAGGCCTATATTTATTTACCCTACATATAGACAAACTGCAGGCTTCATGTAGGCCTATATTTATTTACCCTACATATAGACAAAGTGCAGGCTTCATGCTGTAGACCTATATTTAGCCTACAGCATGGCTACATGGTGCTGCAGGCGCTCACATTATTACGACTCTCAGAACGGGCCAGTGTGCAAATCCATTATCCATCTCTCTCTGCTGTCCGCTAAGCTTTCAGATCAGATGTACGGTCAAGCTCTACGGGAAACGCTGGTCTTTGAAAACAAACTCCAAACAGCCCAGGGTCACAATGAACCACTTCCAGTATCCATGGATCTATCCGTCTAAATACAATCTCAACTGAAAAATGTTGTTTTTTTTTGGCCAAGGAAGGACCCCTTAGATGAGAGAGAGATGAAGCAGAGACATTCTTCATTACAATCTACTCCATATGCTCTCATGTACAGTACAGGCCTGCTTAGACCACCACACACACACACACACACACACAAACGCACGCACGCACGCACGCACGCACGCACGCACCGCACGCACACACACACACTGAAGTGTCCACACAGTGCATCTTATAATGAGCATTAGTGAGGTCCCCTCAGTTCAACCTCTGACCTCTGAGGTCACACTGACGCTTAAGCTGGACTTGTGTTTCAGTTGCTGTGTGTGTGTGTGTGTGTGTGTGTGTGTGTGTGTGTGTGTGTGTGTGTGTGTGTGTGTGTGTGTGTGTGTGTGTGTGTGTGTGTGTGTGTGTGTGTGTGTGTGTGTGTGTGGACAGGGTCACTGTGATATCTGTCACTGCTGCTATTTAAAAAGATAAGGAACAAGCTGCCGTTTAGCTGACAGGGCAAACACACACACACACACACACACAAACACACACAAACACACACACACACACACACACAGCATGTTGTCTTCATTTGACCTTCATTATCTCTCAGGGTACAATGAGTTAATGACAGTTAGCTTATAGATGTTGAAAATGAGTGGTATTCCCCTTCAACCCCCCCTCTCCCCCCTCTCTCCACCACCCCTCGGGTGGTTAGCTTGTAGATCTGTTTGTCAGCGATGGATGATAATTAACACATTGGCTGCCATAATTATTTATTTATTTTTAACAGTAGACTGCCAGACTTTTTCAATGAAAAAATAAAAGTAGTCAGGAGCCGAGATACAGAATTTTTAAGTTTTAAGTTAACAAGGAAGTGTTAACCTTCGGCCTGGCGAGAGAGTATGTTTTACCCTCCGTCCGTGTGTCCGTGTGTCCGTGTGTCCGTCCGTCCGTCCTGTCCGTGTGTTACCACCTAATCTCCGGCACCGTTGGCCCGGTCGCTGCGAAACTGTGCACACACACTCCCTGGATGCCATTTTTTTTTTTTTTTTAAGAACGCATATCTGCGTTCTTGGCAGCCTGCGTTGTAAGGCCTCAAAAGAACGCAGATCTGAGTTTTTGGCAGCCAATGTGTTAAGCATTAAAAGAGTATCTCTCATTGTGTCAGGCCTACAGTACTCATAGGAACACAGGCCTTGCCCACACATAACTATAAGTCTGAACATATTGTGAGTGTGCACATCCCCACGTATGGACTAATAATGACTGAATTCTGAACATTGCTCGCCCACAATATCCTCCCCGGCCTGGCGGAGATGAGCACTTTTTTTCTTTCTCCTTTTCTTTTCAAAGCCATTTCACAATAAGGGTCTACAGTATGTATACAGCCAGAGGCTGTGGCTATTTGTGGGACCTTGGCATGGAAACCCCTGATCTATGACAGAGGACCACGCAGGCACGCGCACGCACGGACGCACGCATGCACGCGCACACACGCACGCACACACACACACACACGCACACGCAGAGAGAGAGAGAGAGAAACGTACTACACACACAAACACAGAGATAGGTACACACAGAGGAAAACACACAAAGAGATAGACACACACACACACAGTGAGAGACAGAGAAACACAGAGAGAGAGTGAGAGACAGAGAGAGAGAGAGACAGACAAAGACAGAGAGACAAAGAGAGAGAGAGAGATCAATAGAGGCGTGCAGTGCAGTGCAGTAGTGAACACAGTGTCTCTAACCCACATAATCATGTGTAATCTCCTACATCAAATCCTACAACACACACACACACACACACACACACACACACAGTGTGTGTGTGTGTGTTGGGTGGTGTCGGGTTACACGTACAGAAGGTCATCTCTATCCATGTAGACCAGGTCCTTGGCCGGTCACTATCATACATACACTATCATACATACACTATCATACATACACTATCATACGTTTTGTATCAATGTTACATTATCATTAAAATGGGTTGAGAACCACTGGGTCTATATCATGTAGTGGAGTCTCTCTCTCTCTCTTGTCCAGACAGACAGACAGACAGACAGACAGACAGACAGACAGACAGACAGTAGCGTTGCTACAGCTCAGAGCTGCCATGATGACGTCACGCTCAGCTGATATGAGGACAATGGCCGCTGACGCTTCACACACGCACACACACACACACACACACACACACACACACACACACACACACACACACACACACACACACACACACACACACACAGGGCCTGCTGCTGCAAGG